>NC_082403.1:5053571-5173856 GCF_031168955.1 Gadus macrocephalus
GACGCTAACAGCCCGGAGGAGGAAGTGTTGACGGACTGAATTAAACAAGGAGAGAGGGGGGGAGGAGGGGGAGGAGGAGGGGGAGGAGGAGGAGGAGGGGCATGACACTAATGTTTTCCATTGACATGGCGGAAAAAAAAGACGCCCTTTGTTGCTGTACCACACACACACACACATTCACAGACACACACACACACACACACACATGGACGCGCACAGATGTACACATGGAGTCAGGCATACACAATCATACACATAGTGCACCGATGTATACACACACACACACACACGGAGGTGCACAGATGTACACACATGCAAACAGATGTGCACAGGTGAAAAAAATGTACACACACGGACACACACATTTGAACACATTCACAGACACACACAAACACAGATAGACATGCACTCACACACAAACATATTTATGTACCGTACAAAAAGCAAACAACAAAACAAATGCAGAAACAAGCTTTCACACGTTCACACACAACATACATCAATGTATATCCATACAGACATTAGCCGCATTTGTTCACAGCCGCTAATGTCATGTCACTGAATGATAATGTTATGTTTGGCATGATACAATCCAACCCACCCGAGCCACAGAGGCCCGCGGGGTCAAACTCTGCTGCTTTCAAGTACATGACAAAGGAGTTGAACTGACGTCTCAAACACGCACGCACGCACGCACCCCCTAACCGGTCCTCATTGTCGCCCCCCTGGGATAAGGACTAGATCTTGAGGGGGGGGGGGGGGGTGGCGGTCATCATTAAAAGTGAGTAGGTTGAAATTCATTCACCACTTGGTTCAAATGGAGAGCTCCCGGAGCCTGGCACTCGGGCGATCTGCTTCCCATTACAGGGGGGGGGGGGGGGACACGTACATTAGCTTCAAGAGGAGCTATCTGATGTACCGCGGCGGTAATGGTGCGGCGGTGTGAGTCAGAGTAGATGAGTTAGGGCCTGGGGTTGAGTCAGGGTGTAGGTGAGCTAGGATCCTGGGTTTGTTCCCTAACAGGTTGGGTGTTTTGATGGGGACCAGAACCGCCTGAAACCAGACTACCATGAAGAGGTTCCTCTGATGAATGGTACCCAGGGTGGTGAGTGCTGAGGTTTGAGGTAGGTCGCAGAGAGGTGTTTGAATTTTTAAGGAACAGAGAAAGAAAATGATAAAAAAAAAATCAAGAATTCATTACAATAGCGAACGTGAAATGTTCGCAATACGTCGATATCTGGGTAAGCATTGCAACGTATCTCTTTCTGTCTACAAGTGACCTCTCCTTAACCGTCTCTCTGCCTCGCTCTCTCTCTCTAAGTCTCGTGTTTCTGAGTAACCCCTGCTCCTAAGTAAGCCTGCGGACCAGGACTTCAGAGGCATGCCGCGGGAGAGGTCAGCGAGATGAGGGGGCATTAGCAGACCTCCCAAAGCGTCCCCCCGGCCCCCCGGCCCCCCTCTCATCCACCACAGCACCTTGCTCCATCTCCCCTCGCTCAACACACGCTGATAAGGCTGTCAATCAGACGGAGGGGCGGGAGGGGGAGGAGGGGGGGGGGGGGGGAACAATTAAGCCAGAGCGAGATCGTTTAGAGGTTAACTTTGGGTGTGTGCGTGCGTGCACGTCGGTTACTTGAGGTAGATTTGGTGTTACACTTGCGAAGCAACCTTCATTTATTCATCGGAAACATACGATTAAATAACGCGACTACGGCGTGTGTTTCCGAACGGAGCGGTTTATCGGAAGGGCTACGAGGCAGACTTGGTGTTAAACTTGCAAAGCGATCTTCGTACATTCGCTGGAAACGTCCAATGTGTTATTAAACCCTGCGATGACAGGCAGCAGTCCTCCCTGCCCTCCCCAGTGCAGGGTCAGTGTGACGCACGCTCCCGGGGATACGGCAGCAGCCCGTCCAGCCGCGCTCCGACCCGAGTGTCCCTGCCGCTGACCCCGAGGCGTCTCTTGAGCTAAATGGGACCCGATTGGATGCAGCCAGAGCGAATCAGCACACGGGCCGGGCCGGGCCGGGTCACCCCCCCCCCCACCCCCACCCCCACCGGCAGCACCACCTGACCCTACCCCCCGCGGTGGAGATGGGTGACGCTGGGGACCGCCACTCTTCACCTTTAGGTGTTGATTGCTTTCCGAACCCTTAGCCCCGCCCCCCCTCCCTACCCATCCCCCCCACTGCCCCCCCCCCCCCCCCCCCCCCCCCCCGTACCCCGCGGCTTTTCCCAAGGAGATTAGACGATGTGCTCCCTAAAGCTGTTTCAACAGGTCGCTTGTAAAAGGTCAAAGGTCAACTACATGGCGGGGCCCTAATGGTAGCAAATAGCGTCAATCACCTTAAACATTGCGGCGGCGGCGGCGGCGGCGGCGGCGGGGAGACCAGTGCCGGACCGGCGGGAGGAATGCGGGGAATCCAGAGGGGTTAAGCTGGAGCAGGAACTACACACCAAACACACACTGCCTCACACACACACATTTGTCAGGAGCACACACACACATACAGGAGCGCACACACACACAAACACACACAGGAGCACACATACCAGAGCGCGCACACAAACATGGACATTCGTAAGAGCACACACACACACACGCAACACCAAACGGAAACACACACACACACACACGCAGGAGCACACACACACGCACCAAACCCCTAACTGACACACAAACACACACATAGGAACACGCGTACACACACAAACACATGTACATACACAGCCCCAAACACACAGGAAGACACATACACAGAAACATAGACGCATACAGGAACACACACAGTAAACGTCCACAGTTCCTAAACGTGGGAGCCTGTTAAGCCACCCTTTCTCCCACACACTTACACATCATAAAGATGCATGCACACACACACACACACACACGCACACACACAAACATCCCCAATACCACCTACCATGCTGCTATCTATCTCACGCTTGACCTCATTCAGTCTGAGAGACAACACACCTCTCTGCTTCGATGACCTCACTTCCTCCCCCTCGGCTCATTACTTCCTGTGGCCGTGACAGAGTTCTCCCTCATTCCCCTCGCGTAAGGAAAACCCGCTTCATTAAAACCCTCCACCTTCATTCACATGATCGCACTCAAGATTGGCTGAGAGGGCGGTCCAACACGGAACTCTGTAATTGATTGCTCTGCCCTGAGGTGCATAAACACATGACGATGACGTGTAACCGAAAACGTCGGTTGACTCGCGGCCAGGCAGTGTCGTCACCCGGCTAGCGGGGCCACCGCGCGGTCGGTGCCAAACACCTGGTTCCCACTTTGGTTGCAGCCTTACCGCCGCTGCAGTACGCCAGCTCAGTAGCCTAGCCTAGCTTCCGGCAAGCTAGCCTAGGGCTGGGCTAGAGTATGGCTTGAAGCCAGCCTGGCTTCTGGTTTGTTAGCTTACTAGCTTCCAGCACGCTAGGTAAGCGCAGTAGCCATGGCTTAGCGCATTACCCTAGCCTAGCTTCTGGGATGTTAGCCTAGCTTTCACTACGCAAGCCTGAATTCCGGTTTGGTAACCTTACTTTTGGTATGCTAGCCTAGCTTCCGGTGCCCTGACATAGCATTCAATATTCTAGCTTTGCTTTGACTGCACAAAACAAGCTACCGTTATGCTAGCATCGATGCTGGGACAGCTATGGGTTTGCCACAATCAGGCTTAGGACATATAACTGAAATATATCCAGGCCCGCAAGTTAGTATAAGCTATGTTGTGCTGTTTTCCTCAAAAACACTTTGCCAAACACAGAACACTGCTGTGTTTCATGACTCTGCGGTTGCTATAGTGCCACAGGTAGGGGGAAACAACAGCGTGATTTGGGCAGAGTGAAGCCAGCGCCCGGGCTGTTTGTCTTACGGTACTGCGCTGTAATTAAGGAATCATTCAACTGAGTAGATGACATCAGCCCCCTTAGAGCCACTGGTTGCCTGGGAGACCGGCTTCTGGGTTGTTTAAGAGGCCAACCGACTCATTCATAAAACTAAACAGACTTGTAATAATTACAGTTTTCCATTTGGCCTCAGGACTTTTAAAAGTAATGTCTCCACTAATGGACAGAAGCCTCCCTAATTCAGCATAAATGTGTGTGGCATTGTGTTTCCATGTCCATGTCTATGTGTGAATAGTGCACTTGAATGTACCCCAGCTTACCCGCTCTATATTTCTTCCTATATGCCTCCTATATCCCCACTAAATAAAAATGTAGAATACAGAATACACCCAGCTGTCAAAGTGTGATATTTTTTTTTATTGTGTGTACAATTCTACAAATATGAAAGTGTGTGAGCATGCGGTATCGTATCCGCTTGCTTTGCCTGCCAGCACCGTGCGTGCTGGGAGCCAGAGGAAGGGCAGCCGGCCTCTTTATGGCCGTCCCCATTTACCATTCAGCCGAGCGGAAGATGGATGACGGCTGGGCCCGTCGGGCGGGCGGTCTCTGTGTGTGAGAGACACAGTCTGACATGCACCGCACACAACAGTAAAACCACGCAGTCCATCTGCCTCCCAGGACAAACAAGGAGATGTCTCTCTCTTCCCCCCCCCCCCCCCGCCGTAAAAAACAACACCACACCGGATAGTTTACTGACAGAGCTCGGGGTAGGCGAAGACAAATCGCGGGGATTCTTTCGAGCGCAATCTCTTGCGCTGTCTCGCAAGTGAGATTTGAGGTTGAATATCGAAGTGCACGCATTCGTGCTCCTGCTCACGGGTATGTGGGTGCTCCTGCTCACGGGTATGTGGGTGCTCCTGTGTGTGTGTGTTCCTGTGTGTGTGTGTGTGTGTGTGTGTGTGTGTGTGTGTGTGTGTGTGTGTGTGTGTGTGTGTGTGTGTGTGTGTGTGTGTGTGTGTGTGTGTGTGTGTGATGTGTAAATTAAAACGTTTGGCACAAAGCCTCCAGAAAAGTGCAGGTTTTTTTTGGGGGGGGGGGGGGTGTGACCTTTTGACCCCGAGGGTCAACCAGACAGGGGTATCCCCCATCATCAGACGTCCTATATCCCCATGAAGAGCCAAAGAGCGGCAAACACAAGCGCCGGTTCCACTGATGCTTCCGGAAGTATCTTTACGACCGCCGCGCGGCGCGGCTCGCGTCGGTCGGCGGCGTTGACCTGAGCAGCCAATCGTGTGCCGCGGGGGGGGGGGGGGGCAGAGTGGCGAGGTGCTAACCGTCGGGGTTAACGAGCGGAGCGCCAGACGCCCAGCCCCCGCTTTCAAGTTCGCCCTTCCCTCGCCCTAAACACACCCTCGTAAAAACAAGGGCCTTGTAAAAAACACAAATCATAAAAAATAAGGACGGCTTAAATTACAAAAAGTCGCAGTTTATCGCCTTTGCCGTGCAGAGATTCGTGTAAAATCGCCATCGCCATGGGGACGAAGGAATTTCAATATTTCACGCATGAAGACCCCCCCCACTCCTGCATTCTTTTGGATGACTAAACACCCCCAACGTTACAAAATAACACTCAATATAAATATATACATGCACATGTCTTTAAACATACTACTTCGCGCCCATCTGGTACAGTAGTGAACAGGAAGTGAGGTCATGAGGAGCGGTTTGTGGGCACCGCGGCGTGAACCGCCGGCGCGCTGACCCCTGCCGACCCCCACAGCTCCACTGAACTTAAAAGGTGAACTGGATCAGGGCCCTTCAGTGAGCCGCGAGGCCAGACCCCCCCCCCCCCCCCCCTCCATGGTGCTAAGCCCCCCACCAGGGGGGAGCTTAGACCAGCGGTGAAAGCAACCTAATGAGTGGTAAGTAATCAACACTATTAGCGCGCTACGCTAACACTCCCCAGCGTCTAGCAAACCGACCAACTGCCAGAAAAAAAAAAAAACCTTCAGCATTGTACCGCCACCATCGTCTTCGTCAACTTTGTCTTTCCAATGGCGGCGGAAGTGACTTTAATCAGGGCTGACGAACGAACGGAACAGAGATGAATTTAATGACTTTGGACGTCCGTTTCTGCCGAGTCGCCCAAGCCGGAAATTGCTCTGATTGACGAGCTGAACGGTTGGCGCTTGTTCCCTCTCTCCCCCCCGTCGGCCTTAATCTATAGTCGCGCTACGGCGCTATACTCACAGCGGTGACTTCATGGGTTTTAATTGGCAACCGCCCATCATAACGTAGCCCTGTAGTAATGGGGAAGGGGGCTGGAATGGAGGTGGGGGCTTGTTTTGGGGGCTTGTATATCGCAACATCACATCGCAATGACTGCCTCCATTTTGGAAGCATAGGAGCTCTGAAGTGTTATTTATTCAAAACTCAGAACTCAACCAGCCTTCATGCTCAGGAGATCTGTAGTTCAGCCAAATAAATCATTAAAATATTCCATATTAATGAAGGACAGGCTGACCGAGAGACAGACAGACAGAGACCAACGGACAGAGCCAGACAGACAGACAGACAGACAGACAGACAGACAGACAGAGACACACAGAGCCAGACAGACAGACAGACAGACAGACACAGACACACAGAGCTAGACAGACAGACCGAGACAGACAGAGACAGACGCACAGAGATAGACGGACAGAGACAGACAGACGCACAGAGACAGACAGACAGACAGACGGACAGAGATAGACGCACAGAGACAGACAGACAGACAGATAGCCAGGCAGAGACAGACAGACAGACAGGTGCACCCTAGTGGCTCCTTGCAGCGGAGAGAGTTCAAAAGTTCAACAGAGACCGGGGGCGCTGTGAGGTCTATTGTTTAAACACTTTAAGCAACTTAAGCGACTTACACGACCCATAATCCTTTGTGTGTAATTGACTTAATGAACAAAGCCTGCGCACAAAAACACACAGGCCTTATATGATCTTATGATCTTAAATCCTATGATCTCATCCCATGATTTCACTCACTTCTGTAAAGCTACCGGGTTCTGGATTTCAATCAATCCCCGGAAAGTAAAAAGTCTATACATTATAAATATAGTGGATGAATAAAACTTCCCTCAATAAAAGTTCTCTCCTTCAATTAGAAAGGTTTATTAAAGTTTGTTATGGCAGTTTGACAACCGGAGAGAGTTTGAGTTTTACAGAGAGAGAAAGCTCCGGACATTAATTTGTTTCGTTGTTTTTTTAGCTTCTTTTTATCCAGCAGAGAACGTCAGAACCCGTGCCAAGCTAGTCTATCTGCTGAGGTGGGGGAATCCCAGCAGGAAGGCTGTTGGCTCATCATGAGACATCTGTCCCTTCCACCTGCTTAATACTTAATACTTCATGTATGATGCTGTCAAAGTCTTCTGTGTAAAAGCGCTAGTTTGAGCTCTGTTTAATTAAGGTCTTAAAAAGCTGAGATTAATCCATGAATGTTATTCAAGGAGATTTCGCCTTTTTTTGCTAAATGCTAAACAAACAGAATTTCAAAGGTTAATATTAGGTGAAGTTCTACAATAATAGATAAACGTAAAATACTTAACTATTTTCGAACATTTAGTGTAAAAAGTTTTTTATAAATGATAAATATATTTATATTCACTGTTGTGCTGTCTATAAAGGGATTCTTCCACTTTTAGTACTTCATTTCCATTCAGATACGGTTCTAAGGAAAGAAATAATCACATGTAAGTTAATCATGGAATTTTGAGACCATTTCACAGAGGCCTATTTGTGTACAACGGAAAAAACGTGCATGTCTGTCGCACAACCTCTTTCTCCCCACGTTATCTTCATACTTAAAAACCTCCCACCGAGTCGGAAGCATTATCATATCATCCATCTCTCTTAAATCTAGCTTGCTTGACATAGGCCTACATGCCTGAATGTATCCAACACATGAATTCCATTATAGATAGATGAAGGCCTACAGTCCTAACAGTACCTATCGCTCGCTTTATGCGCATCGAGACAGAATCAGATGAACTCTTTTACATTCCTTAAAACAATAGTCAGTGCGTCACACCGTCACTGCGCAAAAGATACGCTTTGCAGCAGTCGTCGTGTCTACTGATGTTGTGAGATCTCGCGGTATCCAGCATACACATGCTGGCTTGATGCTGTACAGCTGCTGCAAACCAAACGTCCCTTATGCTAATGAACAAAGAAGGACCTTTACCGGGGCCTCTGGTTTCAAACTAACCTGATGTCGCTTCACCTATTAGTCCTCCTTGATCACACTACGGACACTTCTGAGTTCCCATTCCCCTTTAAAGTTGTTTTTACTTTTCTTCCTTCCCCAACCACCGCTGACTTAAGTATGAATACATTTTTGTCACAAGTGATTATTCGTTGGAAAACATAATTGAAGGTTCATTTAAACAAAAACTAAAAAAAAAAACATACGGACACGCTATTCCTGTTGACTTTGCGAATAAGCATTTTTTCCTAGAAGTGATGTATTTAGATATGAACCTACAGTTCCCCCTTGTGGCGGAGGTGATATTTATTTATTTAATTATTTATGCTTTCTGAGACAGGTCCATCGTTGCTGACTGTTAATTAGCATCCAGCAATACAATATCCAGGGTGGTTGAGAAAATAAAGACATAAACCAAAAAAATGTCCAATGTTAAATAAAAAATTCTTATATTCAAGGTAACAATTTATTACCTCTTGTGTTTATATAAAATAATACTAAAATAAGGAATTGTGCGCAGTGTCTGATATTTTTACATTCCATGCATCTTGAGGTCAAAGTTCACCTCATCCAGTGTTTATGGATTGAGTATATCGTCGTAATCATCCGTAGAAGAGGAGTGGGTTTCAGGGCTGACTGGGGAATAGATATCGTCTTCATCGTCAACCCCATCATCACCCCCATGACCTAAAATAATCAAGACATGATACGCAACAAGTAAGCACTGGGAAACGTGCTGTAAAACGAAACACTTCAAAGTAAAAGCAGCCTAAAAACATAACCGTTTGTAAATTAGCCTGAGATACTCGATGCATAACGCTGTAAGAATGGGATCGTAAATTTAATTAGTGTCGATGAAAGAACTGCGTGAGTGAGTGAGTGAGTGAGTGAGTGAGTGAGTGAGTGAGTGAGTGAGTGAGTGAGTGAGTGAGTGAGTGAGTGAGTGAGCGAGCGAGTTTGAGATACTCATGACTAACCTGGGTCCAACATGGTTGACGTCATCCCTCTAGGTGGCAGCTGGTGGCTGCTTGAGGCTAGAGAGGTTGAAGAAATGTAAAAGTCCACTTAGTTAGCAACCTCCGGGCTGTTGGGGTTCTGTCGATAGAGCGAGTGGGTGACACCGAGGCTTTGAAAGCTTTTAAAATGAAGAACCACTAGGAAGGTTTTTGCTTTGAACGCCGTTTGTTGTATTTGATACTGGATCTTTAGTTGGTTTGAATAGGTCAAAAAACATCTCTACTCAGACAGAAAACACACACACACACACACACACACACACACACACACACACACACACACACACACACACACACACACACACACACACACACACACACACACACACACACACACACACACACACACACACACACACACACACACACACACACAGCAGAGAGTTTGTAGGAGCAGTCCTCTCCAATATGTCTTCAGTGTTCAGTGACAGAATTCAAAATGGCAGCTTCCTCGTTACGGAACCGACCTCAGTGACATGAAGGCTATCGCCACGCACCAGATGTGGTGCCCCGCACATCTGCCTTTATGAATGGCTCCCTCTTATGTGTGTGTATGTTTTGTGTGTATGTGTGAGAGTGTGAGTGTGAGTGTGTGTGTGTGTGTGTGTGTGTGTTATTTGTGTGTGTTCTATTCATGTATGTGTGTGTATGTGTGCATGAGTGCGTTATATTCGTGTCTGTGTGTGTGTGGGGGTTATATATTCATGTGTGTGTGTTAGATTCATGTGTATGTGTGTCATATTCATGTGTGTGTGTGTGTGTGTGTGTTATATTCATGTGTGTGTGTGCCCGTGCGTGTGCGTGTTATATGCATGTGGTGGTGACGATGTTGAGGCTGAATGAAGGTGACCCACCATTCGTTACCTGGTCCTCCTTCTGGTCCGCAGTGTTCCCGTAGAGTTCATCCCCAGAGGAAGAGGTGGAGGATTCAAACGAGTCCACTGGAGAAGAAGAAGACAGTCATTCTTCTTCCCTTCATAAATCCTTCATTCCAGAGAGTTGTAGTCGTACAACAATATATTACCGCTGGGATGGAGGCTTTGATGTTTGTATGTCATGGCTCTCGTGTCGTTTGGTGTTCCTGAAAAATGTAAAAAATTGTTGCTGCATGTTATTTGAATGATCTCAATACTGTGATTTATTATGGTGTTGGTTTGCTATTAGGGAATAAACCCGATCAACGATGCATCGATCAACGCTTCACGAGCAAGCGCTCCAGACTGAGGACATCGGGGTTCGAACCCTGAACCTACCGGCTGGGAGTCAAACCCACCAACCGGCTCCACTTGCCTCCTCAAATCATCCTCAATATATCGAAACATCAACAGAGCTTTTCACTTTAACAGCAACATTTAAAGCCTTCCATGTTCACTCACCGTCATGGTACAGGGTGTTCACGGCTGAGCCCGTGGCAGGGCTGCCCCGGGCGTGCCTGCGCCGCTGGGAATCTGAATCCAACAGTCAGGCAAAGGAACGTTATGGGAATCATCAGCAGGTGACGACCTACGAACGACTGAATCCGCCATCGACAGCGCAATGGTTTTGTGAAGCCGAGTCAAAGCTCATGTTAAGCACGGAGATGTTAAAGGTGTCGGTGGGGTAAGACTCAGGAGCTGGAGTTTACGCATCATTTGTTAGAAGTGCCATCATCCAGGTGTTAGTAAGTGAAATTCTCCGTGAGGATATTTGCTGCGGTGGACGGAGCGTGTCTCCGTATGAGACCGTTTTTGGATTTCAGCCCCCTCATGCATGTCCAGTCAGGGCACTGCTTCCCAACGGCGGAGAAGACCTTACAAACGTCAACTTTAAGCAATGGAGAGGAATAATAGAGAAATGTAAGAGGGGGCGTAGCTCACTGTTAAAGGTGGACATGTGGACAGGAGGTGGATGGCTTGGCTGATAAGGGCCGTGGTGTGGGGCTAGCATGCCACTGGGCTTGGAGAGGACTTCAGCCAAACAGGAACACAACAAAGAGCAACCATGACTATGATGTGATGACGTTATACCTCTATCTGCACGCAGCATGTACTAGGGGGAGAAGACGCTGCACATACGAATGAATACTGACATGACCCCATGCACCGTTAAGTGCATAGAACGGATCCACCATCGATCTATAATAACGCGCATATTCTGAGCACATAAAATACTTACTATTTACAATGGTTTTCTAGAGTTAATGCAATATATTACAAATCAAACGCTACTTTTTTTCCCCCAAAAAAATATGTAGACTAAAAAATAAGAACACAGGTAGAAGTAACCGGTCCAGCATGTCGTTGCTCTTGTTTTCCCAGAGTGTCTTCACCCTCTATTGACAGAAGACAGCAATAGAGCACCATGTTAGCCATACTTACCAGGGCTCCCGATGGGGGCGATCTTGACCAGACTGAGGGCCTCTCTGTAGTCATTCAAAGCCCTATCTTCATGCTGATTTCTCTGCTGTCTCATGCAAGCTGAGGTAGTGTGAGACGAGACCAAACAGAGATTGCAGCGTCAAACACAGGCGAATACTACAGATTACCAGTTGTGCAATGGATTAGATTAAAGTAGTAGATTTATCAGATTAGGTTAGATTAGATGAGGTGTGAATAGGTCATTCTCAACTGGTGGTTCGGTTTGGCATTTTGAGTGACAATCACATAAAGATATCTGATCAAATTAAATAAAGAATGGGCAAAACATGTTTCCATGCTTGACATCAGTATGTGGAGGCGGGAGAAGTACCTTTTTTTTTTCTTCTACTCTGGCGGCAGAGGACGCAGTTAACCGTGAGCATCACCAGCACCATGACTGACAGAGCCACGCAGCCAATCAGCTCGGGAGACAAGGGGAACAGGAAGTGGTCTGGGGCACTTCCTGTTGTTGTGCCAGCTGTGAAAGGAGGATGTGTAAGAATTAATCCAAGCTGTTGATTTGGCACCAAATTCAGTTAGCGAAGCGAGAGAGGAGAGACCTACATGTTGTATTTTTGGATTTGGCTATTGCCTTCGGGGCAGTACCACATAGTCTGTTATGGGAGGCCTTTGACTACTTCAGAATCCCAGGTAGCATTAAAAGCCTAGTTAAAGCTTATTTTCTGGATATTCAACTTTGTTTTAATACGGCAGAGTGTGTGTGGTCAGGGTTAGGGGTAGGGCTAGGGGTACGATGCAGGAAAGAGTGTTTAGATGCATTAAATGTGGCAATGTGGTGGCAGCATTGAGGGGGGTGAATCCAGGACGCTGGTTTCATTGTTAAGCCCTCAGAAGGTGTCGTGGGCCTCACTTAAACGAAACATCTGTGAAAGAGGGTGCCCACTTGATAACCCCAATGATACTCTGCTTACTGCTTACTGCTGTATTTACTGCTGTTAGTTGGGCTAGTTGTCTCGTGTTTTTCACATTTTGTCGGTAGCTCAGTAGCCAGCGTGCTTATAAGGTTGGTTTGGACAGGGGCTTCTGAATATGTGTTTTCCTTGGATTTTGGCACAAGGGATTATAACATCTGATCCTGTGTATCAATGAAATAACCTTAATAGAAAATAGGATAGTAAATAATAACATCAAACATACGAATAGCGATATAAATAAGTAAG
Organism: Gadus macrocephalus; assembly: GCF_031168955.1. NCBI lineage: Eukaryota > Metazoa > Chordata > Actinopteri > Gadiformes > Gadidae > Gadus > Gadus macrocephalus. The sequence goes on from NC_082403.1 coordinate 5,066,269, forward strand.
AAGTAATATGTATAACGTAAAGCATAACAAATAAATATTAATTACTTCTAACCATTAAGACATTGTAGTTCAAAACGAGTTCCGTCCGGCTGGTAGTCGAACACACTAGCCACAACACTATCCTGCCTTACCATTTGAATGTAGTGTTAAACTATCCGTTATTATATGTAAAGGGTTTATATGGTGGTATATATAAATATGGATATATACACCACCATATAAACACTAGATATAGAGGTAGAGTAAGTAAACAAGGCATCTTTTGGGTCTTGGTTAGGGTTAGTTAACTTACCAGTCGTCAGTCCAGTCACTGACGTTACATTCGCTGAGATGGAGATTGTAGGAAACCCTTGTGAGCCTGGTGGACAAGAACATATTAATCAAATAAATGTTTGGTATCAGAAGATAACGAAAAAGGGATATTCAACCTGTCGAAGCACAATGCAGCCTCAACTAAACAGAACCATGAAGACTCACACAATAATGGCAACCCAAAATTGGTACTGCCAAAGTAAAAGTAAGTAAGTCAAATGTATTTACTAAGCACATCTACAACAGTTCACACCGACCAAAGTGCTGTTCATAGTGCATTCACTAGGTATAAAAATGAAGGTAAAAATAATATTAAATAAAAAATAAAAAAAAAGACATCCACATATAAACAAAGTAGTGCAGCGGTAAGATAGTTATTGTGGAGGAAGAGCCACGGTGTACAGATGGGTTCTGATCCTTGATTTAAAGGCAGGAATGGAGGGGGCATCACGTGTGTGAGGTGGCAGTTGTTTCAAAGTAAAAGCCCCTTGGCCTACCAGCACAGACCAGCACTGCCGCCTTCGAGCTCGTACAGAGGTGCTTCGAGTTGATGAACTCTCGGCACTGCCAGAGATCTGTGTGCCCGTCGGCGCACTGGTAGTACCACAGCGGGCCTTCGTTGTGCGCCGTCAGGTGGGCCTCGAATTGGGTGTATTTCTGGGGCTGGGCCCCACAGCCCAGCATGGAGCACACCATGGCGGCCGTCTGTCGGTCCCAGCAGGTGTCGCACACCGTCCCCCATGTCCCGTTGAGGTGGATCTCCACCTTACCGGAGCAGCGGTCTGCGCCGCCGGTTAGACGCACGGCTCTCATCTCTGTTGGGGGGGGGGGGGGAGAGAGCACCAGAGAGCGGATACGATACGTCAAGTTGAACTTGGTTGAATTTAGGGAGGTTGAGCAGCTTTACTTTGTCTGAACTGAGGAAGACGCAGCCTTTCTCAGTTTGGGAACGCTAAACCAGCTCTATGGTAATGAACCATTTTTGCAGAATAGATAGTGGTGGGCCAACACGTCGATGAAAAAAAAGAGAAATAAAAACTCCAACATGGGACTATATTACGGTAGAAGGCCTTGTGAGATAAAACACAGCACAGCGAGGCCTAGATAACAAGAACAAACACATTGGCTTGTATATCCTATTTATAATATAAAAAGACACAATAAGCAACACAATACAGAATAAACACAGTATTCACACAAAACCCATTCATTTTCATTTACTGAATGTTTCCACGTGTGATTTAAAGCACTCTGAGCGTCTGCGGTGAAGAAGACCACTTTAAAGCTGAACGCTTGCAGAGAGTAGCCTACGACCAGACTTTTTCCTCCTCACCTGAGCACACCACCCCGGCGTCCTCCTTGTGGCCGCAGTCGTGGTGAACTCCGTCCGGTGCCACGGGACACGCCCACAGGCTGCTCTCCGCCCCGGTGCACATCAGCTCGTCCAGGTGGACGGGTCCCGCCGTCGCCGGGGGAAACGACCCTCCCTGCCCCGAAACGTTGACCGCGTAGCCGCAGCCCAGCTGGCGACAGACCACGTCGGCGTCGGCCAGGTCCCAGCGGTCGTCGCACACCGTCCCCCAGCCGCCGCCAGACCACAGCTCCACCCGGCCGCCGCAGCTGTGAGCGCCGCCCGCCAGCCGCGCCACCTGGTGGCCTGAGGTGGTATAACAGTAAAAATATATATAAGTCCGTTGGGTGCTGCATTGTCCATGGATTAGTTGTCACGCAGCTGTTGATTTGTAGACCTGTATATCCTCGTCTAGAGTGACTTGACAACTTCAAGAAGTGTTTAGACTTGGGTATAAGCCTACTGATAAAGCTTTAAAGTCACAATATTGTCAGCATGAAGTCAAATATAGCCTACCTAAGGACTACTTTAAATTCACATTCCGTTTTATGAATTCATTTTACTTATCAAATTAATTTCAGCCTATTTAATAATTTGTTTAGTTGAGAAAAAAAATTCTCTGTAGGCTACTTTCTCATGACAAAAAAATGTACCTTACCACAAACAATTTCAGGAACAACCGAGCAGTTATCCCCAACCGTCTCGGTGCAGTTGAAAAGACGTCGGTCGCGGTAAGAGCAGTCGGTTAGGCAGGCGCTGCTGCCGGTGTTGATGATGCTGGTGTGGCCGTTCTCAGTGAAAGGGTACACCCGGCCGCAGCCCAGGTCCGCACACACCTGGTCCAACAGCTGATCTTTGGCCTCCCGTACGAGAGAAACCGGCCGGCTCTCGTTCCCCTCCGCCGCAAGACTCCAGGTGCACGTCCCCGCGTGTTGCACCACTCGGACGCTGTCTTGGGGGGGGGGGGGGGGGGCGGGAGACGTTCATATAGCCTATACATTAACGCTCTTTGATAGGATATTTTTCTTTAGAAAATATACAAATACAGAAATATTGCAATTTAAAGATAGTTTGAAGATAGTTTGATCGTTAATTGTTGGCTTAAATGTGCTTTATGGGGACAAAGGTAGGCCTACTACTTTTAACACCAATGGCATGGACTTACGCACCATCAACCCATATGTCAAGTCCCTTATAGAAGCCCTTCACTTGCTCCCTGTGCACTATAGAATACATTTTAAGATCCTGCTACTAACATTTAAATGCTCAAATGGAATAGCCCCAATGTAGCTATCTGACTTGTAGAAGTCTCAGACCAAGCCTCACAAAAATCATCGAACAGAATTTGTTTAGTGAGTTCCATTTGAGAAATATTGGCCAATAAAGTTGGAGCAGTTAGCCCATATTTCTTAGATGACCATTTTGTTATTGTATAAATAAAACATACTACTATTATTGGTGGATAGGATACCAATACCCACCCACTAGGCCTACTAATAAACCCAAATTGTGGTACTGCACCAAAAGGTGGCAATACTACAAAAAAATATGAACTAGCCCTATTTCTCCTTACGAGATTGACCTGGACTCAAAATTCTTTCATCATATTAATCTCTAAAATCAGATGCATCTTTTTCACCCTGGTCTTCTGCTCTAAAAATGTTTACTTTTCCCACAATTTCATAGAAAAGCCAAACGTCCACAGTCTCAACCTATTTTGCCTATATGACGATATGACGATTCATCAGCCAATCAACAATCCTGCTCATTAGTTTCCAAGTATAGGACTGCCAAGACACAGTATGGCATTTAGGGGAACTTCTTCGTTAACCATTTTTCCTTCATAAGAAACTGTCATATTTATATTTCTTCCGTTAGTGTTCTTGACTACAAATGTTTAATTTCCCCAGAATTTCAAAGATTTTTCAGGTATATGCTTTGAAGAAAGCCCTTAATTCACTTGAGAAATGTGTGCTTTGAGTTTTCTGGATGTTGTGTGCTTATCAATATACATTTTGACCATGTGAATGAGGCTGCAGTTCAGATTTATAAGTTGAACATCTTTCCTTAAATATGACAATTATATATATTTATAATTTATATATCTTCCATTAGTGTGTTCTTGACTTTTAACTTTGCTCGCACCCCGTTAATCACTGCTTGCGTTTATATATATTATTACTATTGTTACTATTATTATCGTCGTCTCAAATGTGTGATTGTTACTTGTATTATTGTCAGGGCCGTTGCACCAAGTCCTGGGCCCCTATACAAGAGGTACTGATGGGCCCCCCTGCGCTGAATTGTTGAGGGGGGGGGGGGGAAGGAGCAATTGTTGAGGGGGGGGGGGGGGGGGGGGGGGGGGGCGGCCTAGTACTATGGGCTGGTAGTTAATTATTCTTATTATTATTTTATTTTTTTGTGGGCCCCTAGAATCGTCATCACCTTTCACCCCTTTACGACGGCCCTGATTATTGTTGGTTTTTTGTTTTATCTTTGTTTTTATAGCACTTGGTCAACTGTTGTTTTTTAAATGATAATTAAAAAAAATAAAAAAACATTTAGAATACATTACATCACAAAGGTCACGCTATCCTGAGTAGACAACATACAACATGACTCCCCCTCCGACCGGAGTATTATCAGGAGACAGTCATAGTAAGGCGTCATTCTGTGTGGCAAAGAGAAAATGTTTTGGGGGTTATTGAGTTCAATAAAAACTCACACAACTGCAAGTGAAATATATTTGCACTGCATCCATGGCTGTGTGCGTGCGCTTGTGCGTGCGCTTGTACGTGTGCTTATGCGTGTGGGTGGCTCATGCACCTGCAAACTGATGAAGAGAGGCTCGACCTCACATCCGGTAATACAGTTCTCATAGCATATCTTGGGTTGGTTTATGAGTTTTAGAACTGCACGCCTGTGTGTGGATGTGGATGTGTGTTTTTTTTTTTGTGTGTCTGCCTTTTTTGAGACATCCATTGTTATCGTTATTTATCCAGCCCAAATAATAGGAAGAATATATTTTAAGATGCAATACAATACGAAAATTCATTAAAAAAAAAAGAAATACAAGTAGGCCTATAATTTATAAAATTTCAAACTAGGCTACCTAAAATACAAATAGAAAATCATTATTAAAAATGATTCGGCCTACTGTTGGATTGGTGGCGGCCTGGGTGAACATTGAGCCGTTCCCCGTTGCTTTGGACCTGAAGAGATATCCCTATTTCTCGGTGTCTAAGTCATGAAGCCCTAAACCAGGGGTCAGTAACCGTTTCAACATGCAGTGCCAGTTTGACATTTTCTCATTAATGAGTGTGTCTTAAGCAACAATGTATTAAATATTAAGCTGAATTATGACACAGCGACCAAAAACATTTCCAGAAGACCTGGAAGACCCTTATTTCCATATAGTCCACAATCAAGCATAAACATTTTAAATGTTTTTTTGGTTGTTATATTGCAACATGGGCTTACAAATTATAATTACATATGTCCCATCTTAAAACACCACTTTCAGAAACACATTCAGAAACATATTTGCACTTTGAGAAATGTAAAAAACAAGAATAGATGAGAATGTTGGAACCATCCACATCAATATCTTTAAGACATGTACAGCTTTGCAAAACCATTTGAAGGTGCATACAAGCCACTTGCAACAATATTTTAAATATTTTCCTCTCAATTGATCCCATTTCAGAACCATGCTTTCAGTAACTCACTTCATCATATTTGCCCCTGGAGGAAGTGCCCAAAACAGAATAAAGTGCAAAGAAAATCGGTAGTAATAATTGTTGCCCTAAACGAAGTTCAATTTTGAACTCTGGTGTATCTAAAGGAACAACCTGTGGTAGTGAGAGCGCAGGTCCACATTCTGACAAAAACGATTCACCCAAAAGGCTCGGCTCTATTTAACCACTTGACCCACTATTCTCTGATGTGGTCAGTGTGGTCGTGCGATGATTGTTACACTGACAATATCACAACTCCCCCAGCCTCTGAGATAGCTCTTGGAGAACGCTTCACCGATCAGCCTAATCAACCCTGATCATTTAAGGACGTATATGTTTGGTCACTTTAAACCATAATTAAACCTCCCTCACAATGGGATCACTCATATTTAAATGTCATAATCACGGCTGTTGTCATTATGATTAAAGTACGCATAATAATAAATTCGATTTTTTTTCTCACTCACGCTTAGCATGCGGGGGACAAAGATAATATTTCCGAAAATCAAAGAAAATGCATAAAGTTATTTTCTACTTGAATACTTTGAATTGTAAAAGGTTATTTTCTAAAGTGTTGAACTTTTGAAAATAAAATTTTTAGAAAAAGGGTACCCTCATGAAAACCTGATATAAAAAGATATATCCAAATATAACAAATACAGATGAAGCATAACAAATACATAGTAAAAATACGGCTTATTACCTTGACAAATACAGCTTGCCAGCAGACAGAAAATGCAGTTTATAAACTTCATTGTGGAGAAGAGTCTCAGGGAAACTGCTCTTATTGCTGTCGACCTTTTGTTTAACCTCCACACAGTACGCAGACTTATTTATCTACTTCCTACTTCACATACTGTGGTTTCCTCTCTGCTGTTGGGATAAGCTTCAGTTCACAGAACGCCATGTTAGTCCCCAGAAACCCCTACCCTTTAGCTTATTTGGCAAATGTGATTATGTAAGACAATGTTGTTTATTTGTCTTAATCAGAGAATACTAGAACTTTGTTAGTTTGTTATAATTATTATATATATAGTCCATACTGAATAGTGTAATGTTGTGGCAAAATTAATATAATTCAGATTTGTATTATATGGAGACAAAAAATCATGTGAACCGTCTAAACTAGAAGGACGTCTGTGAATTGTGCATGTTCGATAAATTACACTATAAACTTATTTATATTGTGTGTGCTTAATAAACCTCTGGTTGTTGGCACTGTGTTCCCAGTCCACATCCCCAGCCTCCCACCCACTCCCACCAGGTGTCTCTCGTTAGGTCCTAATTACAGCCATACCACGCTGAACACGCCCGCTATCGTCTGATCTCGGAATCGAAGCAGTGTCGGGCCTGGTTAGTACTTGGATGGGGGACCGCCTGGGAATACCTGGTGCTGTAAGGGACAACAGATGGAAAATAGCCTTCTGGCTAACTCTGGTGCATTTACAGGAATGTTAATTAATGTATTAATGTAAATATAAATAAAATAGATTACGCAGATTCAGTATGTATAACTCTTAAGTGTAAATGTGTTTTTGTCATTGAAAAATATTTCTGATGACAAAAATATGACAAATAAAGCACACAGAAAATCGGAACGATCTTGTATGCATTTAAAAAAGGTTTATTTTTCTATGACAAATCTTGTTGGTTTGTGAGTCGAGTGTTCAAGTGGCGGTTAGAAGTAGAGTTTAGCCATGGCTTGCAGAAACCGCTTCTTTCGTTTCTGCGCTGCTAACTGCAACACTTCCTCTGGGTTACTGGTATTGAGCTCTGCCTGGCCAATTGCTTTAATCTGGAGAGAGAGAGAGGGGTAGAGGGAAGTTTGAGGGGGGATGAGCAAGAGTGAGAATGAGAGTGTGAAAGTGAGAGAAAAGAGGGCGCGGCTCATGTTATTGTGGTCTCTCATTGCCCTACAGTCTGCAATGTGTCACCATTCTAACAGATTCCGCAGGAGTTTGGGACACTACTGTGCCTGCTTCAATGGCCAACACTAGAATTGAATGTCCTTTTTATTTACTAGTTGAATGCAGGTTTAAGTTGTGCGTGTCACTTACTGCTATCTGTCTCTTCTCACTCTCCCCTCGTTTGTGATGAATGTCTGAAGGGGAGTTAAAGGGGAACAGCTCTACATTCATGACAGTCAGCCATCCTTATGACTTTGTAATATTTCCTGCTAACCGGAATCTTAGTCGACACATCACCATCATGTTCATCATAAATCACATGTTCAGGGTTTGCACCTCCAGCAATGTGCCTTCCAAATAAATGTCACACAAAAACTTGCAATCAAAGCAAGCTTTGCGGAATAGTGTCACCGGATGCGCACGCACGCACGCACACGCACACACACACACACACACACACACGTCTCCGCGGTAGAAGGATACGTGTGAGGTACTCCAGGATGGTGACGTCCCAGATGTAGTCGTAGAAGGAGTCCATGGCATCGTGACTGGAAGCAGCAAACAGACGTCAGTTGGACATTGATACGGGTATTGGGTGTGATTGGTATCCTAGGGATGATCGGTACATCAGGACGTACCCGTTCTGCTCCTGAAGAGCTTTGAATGCCGTCATGTAGTCCGTTTCTCTGAGGAACTGGCAGAGAACCGCGACCTACATACACAAAAGAAAAAGAAAGAACTATTCATTTCAATTATTCCACCTCAAGCTGGTGTGTAGTGAGCGTTCTGGCACCGATTGGCTGCCGTGCATCACCCAAGTGGGTGCTACATATTGGTGGTGGTTAGTGAGGTCCCCCCTTCACTTTAGGCGTCTTTGAGTGTTATTAATTATTATTATTCTTCATGTTTAACCTCTGTTTTCCTTTTATTCCTAGTCTGTTTTACATAGTTTTGAATGATGACTATATGCTCTGTAAGGTGACCTTGGGTGTCTTGAAAGGCGCCTCTAAATTAAATGTATTATTATTATTATTATTATTTAGTGTTCAGGACATAAACAGTACAAAAACAGAACAATGCTTACAATTATTTAACTATTCAAAATAATTGCCACAGTATTGACTTGATTTGACCTTTCCTCCTTTTGGAGGAACCCCCTTGGGATTGTGGGTAATGCTCTCACCTGGGTATGACAGTTCATCATGGAGCAGCACTTGATCATCCTCTTCAGCACCTGCAAAAGAAGGCGTAAGGATTCCCACCAGCAACCTTTAAAAATTCTCTTGAACCTCTCGAGTCGGTTGGGGCACAATGTGCGTTTCCTGAATGACGCAGCCAACAAGATCATATCATCTATTTGTTTTGCGCATCTCAGTCATACATTTTATTAATCTAACGATGTAGGTGCCTATGAGGACACAACCTTAACTTTACACTATTCAGTCCCTGGAAGGAGGGATCCCTCTTCTGTATTCCTTCTCCAGAGGCTTCCTTGACCTTATAAGGGCCAAGGGCCAGGGGAAGTGACATCACGCGGGCCTGTGAAGTCCTTTGAGACTGGACCTGTGATGGAGGGGCTACACAGGTCTCCATCCCCTTGACGAGTACCCACCAGATGGTTGGGGCTAGGAGTGGATCCGGGGGTGTGGGAGGAGGCTTGGGGGGGGGGTTTACCTGGTCGTTGTAGACCTCGGGGGGTACGGGCCTGGTGAAGAAGTCCGAACACACGGCCCCCGCCTGCAGGTAGAAGTGCAGAGCGGCCGAGTACTGACTGGTCACTGGACAGAGGAAGAGGAGGAAGAGGAGGGAGAGAGGAGAGTCAAAAAGCAGCCATCTTGGACAGGAAGTACGGAGAGAGGAGAGTCAAAAAGCAGCCATCTTGGACAGGAAGTACCTACAACAGACTTCGTAGAAGGGATCCACAGAGCAGCAAAAAAAATTGGTATAAAAAGGAAGATGGAGGGGGTTTGAATTGCAAATATAGATGAAGCTTATTATGTAGAAGGGCGACACTGGCGGACGAGAAGGGGTGAGGACATCTTACTCAAGGATGAGTTAGACCGTGGGGATTGAACCAAGAACCTTGGGGATCGAACCAACAACCGTTTGGCTCGAGTCCAACACACCCAACAACATTATCCCACTGCCTTGTCATAACATGGATACCCTCAGGACGACCATTGGACAGCAAGCCTTTACAGTACAGCAGGGACACATCCAGAAGACAATAGGAACACGAGCAGACGCAGTGACCCTGCCCGGCCACCAGGGGGCAGCATCAGGGGGGAGGAGCTCCGTACCGAAGTAGATGTCCGCCTGGGTGATGAGCCAGGACTGGTTGTTGGGGTTGAGGGTGAGGGCGTAGGAGACCAGCTCCTTCACCGTCACCGCCACCGCCTCCACGTCCACCGCCTGCATGCTGGACGCCGGACGGAGGGAGGGGGGGGGGAGCACAACGTGAGGGGGATGGGTGGAGTCCGTTGTTGTGATGGTTACAACAACAACAACAACAACAACAGCAACGATGGGATAATAAGTGCAGAATAACACGATAATAAATGTGTCAGATTTGTATTCCTCATCAGTTGATACAAACTAAAAAGTGGCATCCGAACCAGTTGGTGTTGATTAAAGTGGTATCGGTATACATTGCTACATATTAAACACCAAACCACCAGATACGACCAGACCAAATAACAGCAGTAACACTGGGAGCACTGGGAGTACGGAGTACATACTTGAGTATGGAGGAGGGCCAGATAGTGAGGTGTTCTGCCGTGACTTCATTCACAATGTCATCCTTGAAACGAGAGGAAAGACAAACGTTTCTTTACCGACAGAAACGGGGTTAAATACAAAAGAACAGGGAACACGTCAAATAATTATTCACGGGATATTATCATCGTAACAATTTTCAGTTTGCTAGTGTGACTTCTGCAGCGCGAGTATCACTTTAGCGTCGGTCACCTCCGTTACCTTGGCAACCAACGTCAACACTAGGAGGCGAGGGGGAGAGAGAATGAGAGAGAGAGAGACACAGAGAAGGGAGTCGAGACTCACCCGCACGATGCTATGGAGCTTGACGAACAGGGAGATGAGTGCAGTCAGAACCAGCGGCTCCTGTCAGAGTTCAGGAGAACGCCGTTAGGTTTGATATATATATCCGTCATAAGCCTGGCAGTAACCGTTATGACCCACATGTTATTCACAATGTATTCTTGACTCACCCTCAGCTTCTTGACAAAAGTGATGAACTTGCTCCTAAAAAGAGGTTGGAAGAACGAAGAAAATTATTTAGGATGGCAGTTGCTACGGCGATGCTTCTTGAAAGCCGTCATGAAACATGCCAGCATGTATAACAATCGTCATACAATATTTTTAACATGTGAATATGTATTATTTTGATATTGAATATAGTAGTCTATACCATTTTGTCCCAGTCGCTAGAATAATATCGTCTTTTATAAAATTCATCGGTGTAAAAATCTGATGTTTCCGGGATGTGAACGTTTGACTCCGTTCCGAACTCTCCGTTCCGAACTTTGAGATCAAATCTCACAATTTGACAACTTATGCTTTTTTGTGTATTTTAACATCATGCACATCAACACAAAAACAAAACTCCATCCATTCCATTCCACATCTTATCTCCCAGTCAAACCCAACAGCCATCCACTCCGGTGAGAACCAAACCACGGACCGCTGCATGATGCCCATGCTGGACTCGCGGTGCTTGATGAGGCCCATGCGGCCGTCGTTGTTCCTCTTGTGCTGCGTGGACATGCTGCAGATCTGCACCACCACCTCCCACAGCTCCTTGGCCGTGCGCCGGCTCTCTTTAGGCCCCGGGAGCTCCTTGCAGGTGGAGGCCAGCAGCTGACCCAGCTGTCAGGGGTCAGGGGTCAGGGGGAGCAGGGGGGGGGCGGGGTGGATCAGAGTGTGATTGGGGGGGGGATTTAGAACATGTTGGTTGCAGCATTACCCAGGGTGCCTTGCTGCTGAATGTAACTGACCCTTACATTTCGTTTAACGATAACGAATTTAGGGTTTATTTTATTTTCCATTTTCTGAAATACGATCTAGCTTCTATGAAGATAATTTACATCATATCATTTCTATAATAAAATAATAATAATTGTCTAAATAAAATTGTCGAAAGAATTGCTAAGAGATAATAGTAAACATTTCAATCAAAAAGGTGTTAAAAGAAATGCCTGGCTTGAACCATCTTGCAAACATCCTACCGGTACCTCCCCTGCATAATACAAATGACACATCAGCACCATAACATCAGTCAGTGCGCCTTCTGCTACTGCTGCGAAAAGTGCTAGAGGGAGGGAGGAGGGAGGGAAGGAAGGAGGAACCAGGCAGCCTGGTTCCTCCTTCCTTCCCTCCCTCCTCCCTCCCTCTAGTTCCTCCTCCCTCCTCCCTCCCTCCCCCTAGTAATTGGCAGGAGAGATCCTACATTACTTGTACTATTACGGCTAAAACAGTCCGGAGAAGCCGGGCTAACAGCGAGAGGGAGGAGGGAGGAGGGAGGAGGGAGGAGGGGGGAGGAGGGAGGAGGAAGGGAGGGGGGAGGAGAGAGGGGGGAGGAGGAAGGGAGGGGGGAGGAGGGAGGGAGGTGGAGGGAGGGAGGAGGGAGGGAGGTGGAGGGAGGGAGGAGGGAGGGAGGTGGAGGGAGGAGGGAGGGAGGAGGGAGGAGAGAGGGGGGAGGAGGGAGGGAGGAGGGAGGCGGGAGGGAGGGGGCACCGGGCTCACCTTGATGTAGGGGTTGCTCTGGACCAGGGGGGGGGGCACCTGAAGGGTCAGGTAGTCGTTCTCCCGCCAGTTCAGCATGAAGGCCACACACTCCTCCCCCACCACCTGCCTCAGGGGGAGGTCTGGGGGGGGGGGGGGGGGGACGACACAGAGGGTCAAAGGTCACGGCTGGATGAACAGATACCGCCTACAGACTTCAACGCAACGCTCTGCATTTATAGATGGTTGATAAGTGCCGTGTTCAAAGGAAACATATTTTCCCACCAGGTTTTTTGTTGATTAGCCGTCACAAGCCAGGTCAAAATCGACCCTCTAGTGACATCACAGATGATCAATCAATGTGTGATTTATAGATCGGCCTACCAGTTGCGACGGCACACTGGACAGGCTGGTAGGCCGAGCCCATAGTAATCATTTACAATTGTATATTCATATTTTGTTAATGATTGAAACATTGATTTATTGTATCTCTTTCTTCTAACAAATGTACTAATGTAAAAGCGTATGAATGACTTACGACAGAACCTTCTTTCAAGTGTTACAGACAACAAAGCATTGAACGAATTCAATGCTTTTGATGGCATCCAAAATGACCCCCTCTCCCCGTCTGGTGACTCACCGTGGAGCCTCATCTCCAGGTAGCCCCGCCCCCTCTCCAGGTAGCCCCGCCCCCTCTCCAGGTAGCCCCGCCCCCCCTGTACCCTGACTCACAGTGGAGCCTCATCTCCAGGTAGCCCCGCCCCCTCTCCAGGTAGCCCCGCCCCCCCCCCTGACTCACCGTGGATCCTCATCTCCAGGTAGCCCCGCCCCCTCTCCAGGTAGCCCCGCCCTCTCTCCAGGTAGCCCCGCCCCCCCTGTACCCTGACTCACCGTGGAGCCTCATCTCCAGGTAGCCCCGCCCCCTCTCCAGGTAGCCCCGCCCCCGCCCCCCCCCCTGACTCACCGTGGATCCTCATCTCCAGGTAGCCCCGCCCCCTCTCCAGGTAGCCCCGCCCTCTCTCCAGGTAGCCCCGCCCCCGCCCCCCCCTGACTCACCGTGGATCCTCATCTCCAGGTAGCCCCGCCCCCTCTCCAGGTAGCCCCGCCCCCCCCCCCCACCCTGACTCACCGTGGATCCTCATCTCCAGGTAGCCCCGCCCCCCCCCCCACCCTGACTCACCGTGGATCCTCATCTCCAGGTAGCCGCGGACCCGGCTCACCAGGTCGGAGGAGGGCCGGTCCCGGCAGCCGTCGGCGGCCAGCGTCTCGTGGGCGCGCACCTCCAGCAGCAGCATCTCGTTCAGCATCACCTGCCGCAGCCGCGGGGAGAACTCCGTCACCAGCTCCAGGCCCGCCGAGAACAGCTGCCGGGCGTGGCCGAAGTCCTGCACAGAGCGGGGGCGGGCGCAATGCATCATGGGATATTAGAGCGCAGGACGGCAGCGGTTGTTTACATTTTAGTTTAGCTTCTGTTATGTAACTTTATTTTGTGGGACCATTTTTAACTATCTTTATCAGATAGTTTAGATACAACTTCATCAATAGCCCGTAGGAGAAATTTGTAAGAGATTATTATATTATTAGAGATAATAGTAATGATAATATAGTTATTCAGGAGAAGGGAGAGGTAATGGTATATTGTTAAATGAAGCTTAAAAGGAGTATGTGGAGATGGGCATGAATGTAAATCCATGGAAATGAACCCCAAACCCTTTGGTTCTGGGTTCATCCTGTCATCACCCTAACCCCTATCCAGCTAGAATCAAAGCATTGCAGGCACAACATTGTAAATAGGACATCTAGCCGGAACTGAGGGCGAATAGAGCAAGCGTTCAGACAACACACCTTTATGGTGATGCAGTGGAGACCCTTGGCCATCAGTATGTACACCAGGTCTTTAGTCAGGGGGTCTTTGATGCCCAGGATCACGTTGATGTAGTCCGGGGGGACCTCCCACTGTGGGACGGACACACACACACACACACACACACACACACACACACACACACACACACACACACACACACACACACACACACACACACACACACACACACACACACACACACACACACACACACACACACACACACACACACACACACACACACTTTGAGTGCATCAGTAAAGCCTTCAGTGTATTTAAACACCAGGTAGGACAGCAGTGTGCAGCCTTTTCCCTCGACCCAAACAGCCGTGGCACAACCGCTGCTTCCACCACCCCCGCTACGGGCCATCAGCGAGTCCCTCCGCCCACAGGGAGGCGCGGGTGCTGCGGCGGGCGACCTCTGACCTTGCTGTTGATCCTCCAGAAGTGCCTCTGGGCCATGCCGTGGACCTCGATCAGGATCTGACGCACCCTGCGGGGCTCCAGGGACAAGATGAGCTGCTGCTCCAGCTGCCCGATGCTCACACTGGCCGAGGCTGAGGGGGGAGGGACAGAGGGGGAGAGCGGGGGGGGAGACAGACGACAGACAGTGAGTGAGGGAGTGAGTGAAAGGGTGAGAGTGAGAGAGTGAGAGAGTGTGAGAGTGAGTGGTCGTGTGTGAGAGGGTGCGTGAAAGGGTGAGTGTGTTTGAGTGTGAGTGAGAGAGTGCGTGAGAGGGTGACAGGGTTTGAGTGGGAGTGAGAGAGTGCGTCGGCGTGAGCATATGAGAGAAAGTGAGGGGGAGAGAGAGTGTGTGAGTGAGTGTGTCCAAGACACAGTGAGTGTCTGAGCAAAGAGAGTGAGAGTGAGTTTAGCAAAGAGTGAGAGTGAGTGAGTGAGTGCAAGACAGGGTGGGAATGTCCGTCCCCCCGTGTCCCCCCGTCCCCCGGGTACCTGGGATGTCGTAGAAGGAGGGCAGGGGCTTGGCACTGAGGTTGATGGTGGCCGACCTCTTCCTCATCTGCTCCACCAGCGCCTTGCGCTCCTCCTCCCGCAGCAGCTCCATGAACAGCTTGTGGGAGGACACCACGAACACCAGAGGCAGCTCCTCCAGGCTCTCACACAGGGTCCTGGGGGGGGGGGGGGACACAGGGCTTCAGCGTGCGTTTCCTCATCTCCTCTTTCATTTAGTATTTAGCATTAACATTGCTGTCCTGGGCTGTGTTTTGTGCTGCGACGGCCATGATTCGCACATGGGATTATTAATGAAGCGTGGTTTTTTTATCATGACAGGGAATACAGAGAAAGGTTGTGATGGAAGACGGGGAATACAGAGACTACAGGGACAGGTCGTAATGGAAAACAGGGAATACAGAGACAGGGCGCGAAGGAAGACAGGGAATACAGAGAAAGGTTGTGATGGAAGACAGGGAATACAGAGAAAGGTTGTGATGGAAGACGGGGAATACAGAGACAGGGCGCGAAGGAAGACAGGGAATACAGAGAAAGTCCATCAAGGAAAACACTAGGGAATACAGAGACAGTAAATTGAGGCAGACGGGGAATAGAGAGACGATTCATTAAGGTAAACAGGGAACACCAAGAAAGTCCATTATGGAAGACACTACAGAGACAGGTTGTTGAGGAGCCGGTAGGGGTGTGCGGCGCCCTGGCCACTACACCAGACTAAGGGTTTGGGTGTTCTGCGGACGTGGTTGAAAACGTGGTCAGATGTATCCCCTCTCACTTCATGAAGTTGGCCATGTTCTGCCGAGACGTCTCAGAGGGCCGGTCCTTCTCCAGGGACCGCGTGCACACCTGCAAGGTGAGGATATTGAATGGTTTGAGTGTGCACTGCGTTCGAAGCCAAGTTGAGGTTGAAAACCAAGAAACAATTAAATCCCTATTTCCCCAAAAAGGATCTGATAGAAATGGAACTCTAGTGTGTTAAAAATAGGACTTAATAATTATATAATAAGTAAAATAACAATGATAACAGTTAAAGCTGCACTATGTAACTTTTCCACTGCAGCTTTTTACTCCAATAATCAATCTGCAGCAGAACGTTAAAAAAAAGAAAAGAAAAGAAACATCCACGATTCAAAGAAACGGACGAGGCTGTTCACTGTTACCACAGCATCTCAGGCCCCTAGAGGCTGCTAACAGGAAGACGAACATAGTGCCTCTTTAAAACGCAGTGCCATGGGGCTGGCCGCCCTTACCTCCAGGATGAAGTCCACCAGCCGCTTGCTGGGCTTCAGCAGCAGCTGGTGGAAGCGCACGCTAAGCCCCTCCCCTTGCAGCGCGTCCCGCACCGCGTTACAAACGCACAGCTGTTGGCACACGTCGTCCAGACCCCGCTCCCTGGAAGCACAACAGGCAACCGAAACGGTAATGAGCTGTTTGGCAGTGGTGGTGTTGATCAGTACATGGCGCGTGAAAGTTAAGAAGTTAGTCTGGTTAATGCTCATTTATATAATTTTTCTGGGATATTCCTGACGAGTGAATTCCAGTTGATCAATACGGTTTCTGGGTTGTGAATATCAGTTACATGTTGACATTTCAAGGATTCCTCCTAATTCATTTTGCACAGAAGAGTAGGTATTTGGTGGTTTTGAGTGTGTTTAAGAGTATTTGGTAGTTTTCATGTATTTCAGAATATGGGGTTCTATTGAGTAGAGGTGGTCTCACCCTTGCTGGGCTTTGTGGAGGTACTCTCGGAGGACGGACTGTCTGAGGTGGTTCGGTAAACTGTGGCTGGTGTTGTCCTGGATGAAGGCCTCCACCAGAGCCTGTGGAGACATGGAGAAACACAGCGGCACTTAGTATTGTGGTGCGTAACGTGGGCCGTATCTCCAGCTTTTAGGTTTGAAACCGTTAGAAACAGCATTATCCATTAATATCAATGATGCCCCAGTGAATATGTACTCAGTATGTTGTTGCATACTGCGAACTTCATACTTTTTGGATACTTTGGTAATCGCAAATGCACTATCTATGTACGTATCTACAGCCATCCCCCAGGCCCCCACATGTGGTCCCGACCCCGAACTTGAGAATCGCTGCCATGGTGATATCAGAGCAGCATCTTGTTCCCACCTGGTGGTTGTGGGTCCTGATGAGGCTGTTGATCTGGCCGTAGGGCGTTGCCGTGGCGTCGGCGGGGCCCAGGGTTCCGGTTAGCGCCCGGCAGGCATTCCAGTAGCCGGCCAATCGCTTCTCATCCAGGTGGACATGGAGGGAGGAGCCAAGCTAAACCACACCCACAATAAACAAGAGCACCTCTCAAGACCGGTTCCAATGGTGTTTAACATCGAAACCATCAATACATTCTGAATACAGAGATAGTAGAGTATTCCATTTAAAGCAACTCAAGCAGGAACAGTTTCCAATATCTTTCAACAGCTGAAGTTTTGAAGATCAATCCTTTGAAATAGTATTTTTTTCATGCGTGTTAAACATAATTATTCAACAAAACACACCACCATAGCATTGCCTAACATACTGCAGTATAACCATAACAAATTATTCTGTTTCTTTAAACAAATGTTTTCCTAATACACTTTTGGAGCCATTTGAACCACAACACGAAACAGGTAGATAAAATGCTAATATGTTTATAAGGATTCTGGTCTCCTACCTTCTGTAGGAGGTCCCGGGTCAGTCTGAAGTGCTCCATGGCCTTCCCGTAGGCCCCCTGGTCAGTGCAGCCCTGCTGGAAGTAGATCCCGCCCAGGTCGTAGCGGACCTGGATCACACACAAACAGGTTAGCATCGCTGTATAGTCGCTGCCAGTACAAGGGACGTTGTTTACAAATGTCGTTATTGCAGCAAATAACCAACTGAAATTTTTTACTTCTACAAAAAAAGAAATTTATATCATTTTTATAAGGAGAAGTAATTGAAGGAGCCACCAAATACACTTCCAAAGTACAGTCAAGATTTACAAAGTCACTAAAAGTCCACACGTATCCATCACTTTAAAGCAGCACTATCCGACGAAACACGCTCGCCGCTGTCGCGGCCACCACAGGCCCCGCCCACCACAGGCCCTGCCCACCACAGGCCCCGCCCACCTGGCAGTGCAGCTCGTGGGCACTGATGCGGAGCCCCGCGGTCGACGCCTCCGTCTCCCCGTTGGCGGTGCCGGCAGCGTCGGCGCCCAGCAGGTCCAGCGTGCGCACGTTGTGCACGTAGAAGTCCTTGTGGAGCCGCAGGGCGCCCTCCAGCACGCTGATGGAGTCCGCCGACTGCTCCTTCAGCTGCCACGGCAACCACAAACAAAACAACAACAATACATCATTCGACGGCCAAGTCCTTTGAACCAGTGTGTGTGTGTGTGTGTGTGTGTGTGTGTGTGTGTGTGTGTGTGTGTGTGTGTGTGTGTGTGTGTGTGTGTGTGTGTGTGTGTGTGTGTGTGTGTGTGTGTGTGTGTGTGTGTGTGTGTGTGTGTGTGTCAATCGTTTCTTTGGTTTACACACCACAATGAGGATGTTTTCTGTCATCTCTTTCTCCTGCTGGATAATATTCAACCTGGGGAAGAAAAGAGCAACAGAAATGTACTACGTTATCATGTGTGCATTTCCCATACGTTTGTCTGCCACCAGAAGGTGATGCAGACCATGTCATCACACAACACTTTCTACTGTAAACCGAGTATGTGGTAAAGAACCGGTGAAACCTACATGTTCATCTGGTGGGGTCCGGGTTTGGTCTGCTTCTCTGGGAAGCTGCTCAGCACGATGGTTCTGATGGCCCTTCACGAAACAAACACAAACACTTATACAATGTATATACAAACTTTCTATATGCTTTTCTTGAGGAACAGAAACGTAAAGCACACAAAACCAACTAGCACTTTTTTAGTAGAAAAGTCGAAAATAATGTATTGGCATCCTCATTGAGGGATATAAAATTTATTTAAAGAAACATGTTCTTTAGGTGTTTAAAAACAAGTACCAGTTACAAACATGTACCAGGCCTTTCGGCACAGGGGTGCCCACTGTACTGGGTAGCCCTGCTTCCTAAGAGCTGGGTCAATCTCAGCCTCCACTGGACTATACACCGTCACCAACAGACAGGCAGAGTGGCGGGAGGCTAGCGATGCAGTGCTTTTTATGCCAAATCAGTCGACAGGTCATGTGGTGTGATTTCATCAAAAGGTATGGCAGATGTCAATCAAATCTAAAACGTCCCTTTAATGTAAAAACTCTAACAGTATTTTGAGACCTGTATACACGCTTATTTTAAGTGCAAATTGAAAATGCGCATAAAAACAGGTGGATCGTTTTTAAGCGGCGGTTGTGCGGGACCCACCAGCGGTTGTAGATGAGCACGGCCATGGCGGTGGTGGGTGGCAGGGTGGAGAGGTCCAGGTCGACGTGCTTCACCCCCGGGGGGACCTTGCTCACGCACAGCAGCTCGTTCAGCAGCATGTTGAGCACCGGGATGCTCAGGCTGACGGGGGTGGAAGGGACACACACACAGAATATGAAAACTAATATTGGTGATATCAGCTGTCATTTTGAGTGACTTTCATGAAACCCGAAGGACAAAACACAAAGGTATATACGGCCATTAAAGTGAAGCATTGTTCTCCATAGGCCTGGATAAAAAGATGCGTCCCGGAGTCTTGAGTCTTTAGTCGTAATTGGATTACATATTTGATTTCATGTTGGACTTTAGATTTTGTTCAAGTATATACACATGCATACATTTTTGGGAAACCATTTGTGAGTAAAATGAATAAAAAAAAAAATTTAAAAAAAAATCACACTCACATACTCTTTCCCCTTCACACACTCTCGCCCTCACACAAACTTTCACCCTCACACACACTCTCTTCCCATCACACACACTCTCCCTCTCACACACACTCTTGCCCTCACACACACCCTCTTCCCCTCACACACACTCTCGCCCTCACACACCCTCTCGCCCTCACACACACTCTCCCCCTCTCTCCCTCAGCAGCCCCCACCCTTTCTCCAGCAGGTCCAGGTCCCATCTCATGTGGGCGGCTATCTTGAGCGCCAGCAGCTTGAGGGTGCGGTTCCTGCGGTTGTCCACCGGGGGCTGGACCTGGTTCTGCTCGTTCAGCGACGGCTTGGACGCCTGCTCCAGGAACTGGACGATCAGCTGGGCCGCGGTGGGGTCTGCGGAGGAACACGTGTTCAACAACAACATCTAACAAGCATGGAATAGTGAACACAAGTAACAACCGTGCACACTGCCCCAGTGCCCCGTCTCGGCAAAGACTGAGTATGGAGGAACGGAAATCTAGTTAATTTTTTTATTATAGTGCATTAAAATGCATAATGCACACGTCTTCATAAGGAAACGAACCTCTTGAGCTCTCTCTTGAAATGTATAATCAACCTTGAGTCAAAATATAGTTAACCGGTATTAACAGATCTACATTCATAGCTTGATTTGACCAAATTAAGGGCAGGAAAGTGTAGCAGATTGGGTGTTCAACTCCCAAAGGCCAAGAAGTTACTGGGTTCGATGCCCTTTTGTCTTAAACCTACCGGTACCCAAGACGCCCTAACCTCTAAACACTCCTCAATAACATGAATTGGCATTCAACGTTGTCCCTTTGAAAAAGAGCATCTTCTAATCGAAATGACTCGGTAGTACATAGTAACTACGATGTAGTAAGTAGCTACTAGCATAAAGGTAACAAGCCCCACAACAAACATAACGCTCCATATTAGAGACCAAAGGTTCAGAGCACCACTGACCCGGGCTGGCCTTGTGGAGGTGCGTCTCCAGAAGGCTTCCGTCCAGCAGGAACTCGAACCAGGAGGTCTGGACCGGGGAACTGGGGCGGCCTCCGGGGGCAGCGCTGACCCGCTCCGCTGCCTCCGCGCTCATCTTGCCCTGGGAATGAATGAGCAGAACATGGTGGAATGGTTGACAAGGTATTTTTTCCAAATTTTGACAAACTATGATTATTTTGTAGTATATAATAAGGGCTATGATGACAATAATAATACAAGGTGATAAACGTGCAATAAGGTATAATATTGATTGAAACTAATTTAGTTTAAGTCAGAATATTGATCGACATTCAATCATTACAGAAAGCTAGTCTCCAACACTGGGACTCCCACTGTGAATATCCATGGCACAGGTCACGTGTCTGTACTATTCCCAGTTCAGGAGGTGCCGTTACACAGCTAAACCTCCTACCTTTGATCTCAAAAGATGGAACCCTGTTAGGGCATTTTCGAAACAGATGAATGGGATGAGATTAATGTTTTGTACTTGAAATATAATCTACTGTGGAAACTGTAAAGTATCCAAAGGGAGACGCAAGATTGCAAGGTGTGGGTGGTATATGTGTTTATAAACTCCTTGGAAGCCAAGGAAAGTTATGGAAATGATTAGAGCCCTCCTTGTTGTGAATGGAACAGTGAACATGGAACTCTCTGAGAGACACTTACCTCCATGCAGTGTACACACTGCATGGAGGTAATGAAACTACAAGTGCTATTAGTTTGTTGCATGGGCATTTTAGTTGATTCAAAGCAGCAGGGTTGCATTTTAGCAAAGTCGGTTCGTCGTGAGATGATCTGACAGCAAACAAGTACTCATGTAACTCGGCTTATAGATGCCATTGAAGATACACAACGGAATATCTCTGAAGATGATACCCAAACTACACAGTAGAAAGATATATGCAACTAACGTTAATTAATGTTTTGGAAGCACTCAATATCACCAGCATCCTTTCTTTCATTGGATAATGCGGCTGGTTTACGTAAATGTGTGTTATTGAATAGTGTTTCCACGGAGACATATCGCGTATCTTACCTCAATGATTGGATAATTAATCTGCTAAAAATATGTACGAAATTTACACACACATTCTTGATAAAATTGAATCGCTTGACTGTTGTTTTCTCACATATTTCCTTTTCTTCATATCCACGGACTTTCCGCTTCCGCTGTGTCACCAGGCGAATCCATGCTGCGCTGCATTTGCGCATATTTATAGTTTTTCGTGAGCGCATAATACATAAACTAAACTTGTGCATTTACTTTGTAATATTTTATTGGGAACAAGTTAATCACATTTAATTCATTGCACATCACCCCTTCACAATAGTTTCTTTTGGATCTAGGATCAATCAAATATTAATTTAATTGGTTTATTTGCATAGTAGGCTACATTCAGAAAACCAAGGTAGACAGTATACGAGAATCTCAACACATTTTTGTTTATCAACTCATACACGAGGCCTGCATCGAATCACTTTTTGGTTCACACCCAACAGGACATCTTCTATGCAAACGTCAATATTTATGGCACTGTCAGTTTAGCATTTTTTTTATTAAATGTACTTTTTATTTCTTGTACAGTATTGTCTGAAACATGTCTTGGCAGGTGCTGAATAAAAGTTACATTAAAACGAAAACTTATCCAAAAATAAAAACGCATTAAAAATTATGTTGAGGTTTTGATTGAGAATCTATGTCATGATCCAAAAAAATGGCATCTAGCTGAAAACCAGAACTTAAGTTCTGATCTTAGTACCTGTACCGAGACCAGACATTACGATGTGTACCGCATCCTTTAAAAGCTAGCTCAAAAGCAGTAACAACACAGAAACACACATTCTTGGACATCATCGTTCTCACATTAAGCTGAACAGGCAATAGGCAGGAAACGGTGACAGTTGGACACTTGACGACCATGGCCCCTAGACTTCTGACAAGAACATGGCTTCACACAAATCAGAAAGTTAGCAGACATCTTCTCTGTCCGTCCAAGGACATTTCTCTGCAAGGACGTCAGCCTTGCACAGAAATGCAATGGTTTGGACCAAACCAAACCCTTTTAAAAACCTCTTTATTCACATTACCGAATATGAATTAAAGGGTCTTTAAATAATCGGTGGCATTTCCAGTGTTTTCCCAACGGTACGTCTCTCCCCAAAACTGCCTCCCCTTCTCCCTACTGACCACAGCCCAGTCCAGGCAAAAGACTTGCAGAAACAAGGCCTTTAGAAAGACACTGTAAAAAGATAACAATAACATAACCAAAACCAAGAGCACATTTTGGAGTAACAATGAGAATCTGAGCATGAGGATGATCAATCAGAGAGCTGAGTGGGCAGAGAACCGTTAACCTTGCATGGATGCCTCGTAGCCCCACATCATCATAACACGTTTCACAGGAATGTAAAGACAAGAGCGGCCAAAAGTTAAAAACAGACACAGGATTCATTGGTACACCGACAGTTGACAACGAATAAATAACGCCAAGAGGGTGAATAAAACTTTGTATACTGATTGATTTCCCCCAGGCAAGCAAGTCACTGGACGCTCGGTAAAAATCGGCCCTCCCATACTCTTAAAACCCAGACGTGGAGTTTATTTGAGTGGCAAAGAAGCGTTTAAGGAGAACTTCAGAACCATATATCTGTTCTGGTGGGCTGTGGGCAGAGAAGCTCTTTATTTAAAATCCATCGTGTTAATCTGTGCTTCAGTGACAT
The DNA here is from genome assembly GCF_031168955.1 of Gadus macrocephalus. Lineage (NCBI taxonomy): Eukaryota > Metazoa > Chordata > Actinopteri > Gadiformes > Gadidae > Gadus > Gadus macrocephalus. The sequence goes on from NC_082403.1 coordinate 5,089,686, forward strand.
CATCATCATCATCATCATCATCGTCGTTGATCTCCAGATGAAAGAAGAGCATCGAGCTGGACCTTTCACACGGGGAGCGAAGCGCCACAGAGAAGGTGTCTTGGGGGAGGAAGGGGGAGGTGGCGCTGGTCTGGGGTCAGTACTGGAAGGAGATGACGGCGTTGACCCGGTAGATGTGGTAGGCGCGGTTCCAGAACACGCGGGTGAAGTAGTTGGTGTAGGGGGAGTAGTTGAGCTTGATCTCGCTGCAGAAGCGCCCGTGCTTGGAGAAGGAGTAGATCTCTCCCCGGTCGTACACCACCTGGTCAGCGAGCGGCGGAGAGGGAAAAAACAAAGAGCACATCAAATACACATTCATCTCGGTTGGATTCTCGCTGTCAAGGCTTGTTGGAAGCGCTTCAAGATTGATTGATTAATTGGTTCATAGAGCAAATAATACTCCTTATTATTCAAACACATTTCAAATTGTGTTAAAAATAACATTAACATGATAAAAAGACATAGGTAAAACAAAAACAGATGGCATTATCGGGCTAAGAAACTAACAGTTAGGGATGCTGATATCTAGTTTGGGCCAATGGCACAAAGATACCTTTGACCCCAGATATGAGCGAGTGAGTGATTGGCTGAAATAATGAGCGACTAAACAAATGAATGAATGAACGAACGTGTGACTAACTGAGTGAGTCAGTGAGTGAATTAATCAGTGACTGAATGAACGGTTGCGCAAGTGAGTGAGTAAATGAATGAGTGGGTGAGTGAGTGGGTGGGTGTCCCTGGACGCACGTGTCCGTTGGAGATGTCCAGCAGGTCTTTCATGCGGCAGGCGGGCTTGTGCGTGTACTCGTTGCAGAGGGAGTCCTCCAGGATCACGTAGTTGGTCTTCTGGGAGGTCAGGATCTTGTACACGTCCTCCGCCGACCTCCTGGCGTACACCTGGCAGGTCTGGTGGAGCCCCAGAGAAACACAGATCAAAAGGTGAGCGTAATACGGTCACCTTAAACCGCATTTTAACACGGCGCACCTTCGGACCGATCTGTCGGTAGGTTTGTTTTAAGAGTGCCGAATTCTCAAAAAAAATGGCCAATAAAACAGGCAAGGGAGTATCAAAGGATTTACGGCCGAACAGACACGAGCAGCAGAGCGGAAACTTGACGAAAACGCTCAAGCTGACACCGTAGAAGGAGACCAGGTTTTTCTCAACTTCTTTTCTTTATCAACATTCATAGACGTGGCGTGAGACAGGGAATCTCCCGTTTGAACGCACCTAACCCATTTTGTGGACCCAGACGACTAAGTGTATTGTTAAATCAATCACAAATGTAAATGTTTATCATATATTTTTTATGTTATATTATATTTGATACATTATAACTGCCTGAGTGAAAAAATCAACAGGCCAAGCACCTGTTTGAACATGTAACCCTGGATATTTCTTTCCCTGCCAGAGGTTCAAACCCTCCCGTCATTGGCTGGTGGGAGGTGTTCATTCTGAACCGTCAGATGCAGGGTCAGGGGTCAGGGGTCAGGGGTCAGAGGTGGGCACTCACGTCCTCGCTCCTCCTGAGTAGGCTGATGTCGAAGTAGAGCGGGAGGCTGGTGACGGCCAGCCCTGTGCACAGCTTCACCACCCCCATCACCTGGGGACTGCCCCCGAACACCGTCCCCGGGGGGGCCTGGGACCTGCGGACGGGGACCACGACGGGGGGGGGGACGACGACAAAGAGTGAGCGGGTCAGTAAGTGTGTTAGGGTGCATGTGTGTGAGTGTGAGTGTGAATCCCTCACCGTCAGTCGATTGGACAGAGTGGGCACCACACAACGGGAAGTCTCACCTGATCCAGGTGACCAGCTCCACTGTGTCCGTGTCGTAGATCTCCTGCAGCTCAGACAGCTCTCCCAGCACCCGGGGGAAGTACTGCCGCCGCCGCCCAGGGCAGATAAGAGGATCAGAGGAGAGGGTGAGACAGTAGCACTAACACCACTCACACGGTGCACGTGCTGTAGGGCAAGGAAGCTCACCTCTCTCCACAGACTGAAACCAATGATGGTGGGAACGGCGGTGCTTAAGATCAAGGCCTGGGGAGAGCGAAGAGAATACATAAATGATCAAATCATGAGACATTTACATTTACATTTTACATTTACAAGGGCTGGGACTCAACAGGGGATCGTGCAAGACCTCATTATGCCAGGGCGGGAGTCTTACCAGCACTACGGGGTGTATTGAGCGGAGCCTGAGCCACCTGAACACGGTCATCCAGAGGTCAGGGGAGCACACACCGAACGCCGTCAGCATGCAGACGTGAGGCGTCCACAGGTACTTCAACCTGGGGCGAGAGGGAGGCCCGCGAGGGGAGAGCTTTAACTAATCCCTAGACAGAGAACTGCCGAGCTGATACCTAGTTAGCTAACTGCAACACAAAAGGTTGACACTCTTCATTCTATGGGATTTTATATACGATTGTGCTTTGTAACTCTGGATTTTAGTTTGCATGTACATGATATTGTAAAATAATGTCGGGCAGTACTTTAGTATAATTTACATTTCACCTTGTTTCTAAAAAATGTTTAGAAGACTTTATTTGTGCTTTGGCAATGGAAAGTGTTCATTTTCCATGGCCAGTTGAATAGTAGAGAGAGGCGTACCCCTCAGACACCATGGCCAGCCCTCCAAACAACACTGTGTGGATCACGTGGTAGGCCACTTCAGGCTGCTCTCCTATTCGTCCGTCCTCCAGCCTGAGGTTGGTCTTCATTGGCTGTCCCCTGTAAAGCAGGAAGTAAAGAGAGAGCATAGTATAGAGAGCGAGTGAGTGCAAGAGCGAGGTAGTTTTCCTTTGTTGTGATTCTGAACCACGCCCACTCGCAATACAAATTTAATGGGTTCTAAATGGCCGTGCATTAGCAAACCGTAGTATCGTTAGCCATGCTTAATTAACCTTCGAAGCTAAACGATCGATAACAAAAGCTTTTAAGTGCACGTGCAGCTGTGTGAGCTACCTCAGCCTGGCGTAGACGGTCTGCAGGGTGGATATCAGGCACACGGACAACACCAGCAGGTAGAAGGGCAGCACCGAGGCCTGGGTCAGCCGCAGGAACAGCTCCTGGCTCGGCGACTGGAAGCCATCTTGGCACAGCAGGAAGTTGGTCACAAAGTCCCTGCAGGGGGTCGATATAGAAAGCAAATCAAAAAACATGGGTAAAAAGTTGGCTTGTTAGCTTTAAATTAAAAGCTGGCCTACCAAATATAAAAATATTATTTATTTTTTTATATAAATACTACTTCAAAATTAATACATTATTGCAGATATGTCCTTTAAATGCAAGTACAATTAGTAGTATTAAGTAATAATGTAAGTATTTTAAAAAAAAAGTATCCGTGGAACAATTAACTGTTTACGGACATCTTTTAAGCCAAATAGGCCATTGAAGCGTACACATAAGGCTACATAGATTGAAATAATTTTAGATTAGAAATTTGGCAGCTGTGAAGTATGAATCCTGATATACTCACGTAGTTCTGTTGAAGCCAAACTTCACTTCTAAGAACTTCAAGAAGAAGTCACTGTCACCGGTTGGAAGGAGTTTCTGTGAAAATAAAATACATAAATAACAACATCAAATTATTCTCACTATGACGGTTTACTACCATTAAGTTATGTAGCAGATGTTTATATCCAAAGTGATCTATACATTATGAAGTCAGTTTGTGTGCATTTGAGATTCTACAAGTAGGGGAATTTCAGAAAAAAAAAGGAGAAATTCTAAAAAGTGTTTTTGAAAGGTTTTAAGGATTAACCTCAACCCTCATTTCTTGTCACATCCCCTCTTTAATTGTACAGTCCTCTCTAGTGTTTCGCGCTCCAAATTCCCCTTGCTGGTCCCCTATGGCTGTCACCATGTCGACCACAGGGCAACCACCCCAGACTCACCTTGACCAGGTAGCTGAAGGTGATTCCTGTGGTGAACACCAGGTAGAAATGGAAGAACAGCTTCAGCAGTCGGGCAAAGATCGGACCCACCTTCAAGTTTTGCTGAAATTACAGAACAAAAAGTATAATCAGGGCTACTGTGCTATTGACACCGCAGCAGCGGCGATGCACCGCTGCGGAAATCTGAGAGCCGCTGCTTAAATCCCTGACGAGCAGAGAGCAGAGAGAGGAGAGGAGGGGAGGGGATAGGAGAGGAGAGGATGTGAGAGCGCTCCATAGTATATCACTTTCAAAAATTACTAAAAATAGCAATTGTTTAAAGCACCTCACAGTCAAACTATTTACTTCCCCAAACGTTTTAAAAGCCCAGTTAACCCTCCATCATCAGATCAAATATATTTTATTAAATCCCAGGCAGGAAAACGTCCCTATTCTAGATGTGAGAGAGCAGCTAACTCTACCTGGAAGTACCTGGCCAGTAGGGAGCCAATCAGCAGGCAGAGCAGGGGGCAGCCCAGGAGGCTGGGACTCTGGAAGCGGATGACGTAGACCAAGGCCAGAGAGCTCAGGTACACCCGGTGGACGTCCACCACCTGCAGGGTGCCACGGCCAGAAGGAAGTGTGAGGGCTTTGACATGCCTAATAAGGTCATACACAATGTATGCATCGATCTATAAAACATTGACGGGCAACTTCGATGGAAGCATCCACAATTAACTAATCCAGCTAACGAGAGATACATCTTGATCAATCAAATATTGTACAGTTATACATGTTATGCAGTGTAAAGAACTTTTATTTAATTAGAGTTAGATATTTAGCAGACTCTTGTTAAGATATATATTAAAATCAATTGTGGTTAAGGTATCACCCTAACAACTGGTTTATGCCCTTCCTCATTCCGGACTCCAATCACTCCCTATCACACACACACACACACACACACACACACACACACACACACACACACACACACACACACACACACACACACACACACACACACACACACACACACACACACACACACACACACACACACACACACACACACACCCACCTACCTTGCGCGTGGGCACCAGGTCAAAGGCGTCCAGCAGCAGGAGGCACAGGGCCTGGACAAAGAGCACGTAGTGGCTGTGCTCCCACAGCAGGAGGAAGGAGAAGGTGGTGGCGCTCACAGTCAGGTGGCAGAACAACTACGAGGACACGGGCACACAGGGGGGGGGGCTTCCTGTTAGCAGAACATCTCGTTATCTCCCGTCTCGTCTGCTCAGCTGTGTGAAGCGCTCGTGTTGCGGTTAAAAGACGCGTCCTGTTGTGACGCACTCGGATACAGAGGCTCCTAATTGTGCACTTGACTAGCACTGATAAAATGATCATTTTTATGAATCGACTAACCTTGCTTTTACTAAAGAAGGCCCCCCCTTTGTTCTGGGTGTGCAGGGACTCAAAGGTTGATTATTTGAATGTTCCCTTTGTGTCGCGTTGGGTAATAGCGTCTGCTAAAGGATTAAGCCTGAATGTAGGACTGTGGGGACCAGAGCTTGACATAAAAACGCGTAGAAAGTAAGTGGATCAAGCCAATCCTGTATATCACACCATCATGGTCTTAGTTTACCCATGTCATCCAAATTCAAGCAGAAGACATGGACTACACGTGTCACATGTCAGTGAGACAAACGATTGGCTGATACCGTATGTTACTGAGGTCAAAGGTTCCCAGGGGAGGAGCCTCACCTCTTGGGAGGGGCCAACACTGTTGCTGAGGAAGCCGGTGAGGGCGGCCACCTGCCAGGAGAAGTACGGCAGCGCCCAGTTCTCCCGCAGTGGGATGGCTTGGTCCAGCTGGCTCGTATCCGACCTGCACACCACAAAAGAGATCCATCCTCTCGATTATCATCAGCTTGAAACGTTTGAAAAAAAAAAAAAAAAAAAAAAGATTCAACTTTACCACCTGTGCGAGTTTTCAAATGAAACTAATGTCTAGGTGAATCGATGTTTCCTGCTGCGAAGGGAAAAGCGGAAACGGATTTGTGTCTTTCTGGCAGTTGGTCTCAGCGCTCACTTGTTGATGACGAACCAGGCCACGGCCAGCATGCCCGCCACCCAGGTGCCACTCATCACCCAGCTGGTGACGAACAGGGCGGTGACGTAGAGCGCCTGAAGACAGAACACCGCCCCGATGTAGAAGCAGATGGGGTCCATGAAGTCCTGAGATCAGGGGGGTGGGGGAGAGAAGGAACAGGGGGTTGCTGTTATTTCAATGCCCTTAGCAAGCAACTTGAAGATATGGTTCTATGATTAGTAATGTGAGTGGGTGAGTGAGAGAGTGAGAGAAGGAAAGAGATTTAGAGAAAAGGAGAAATACCGATAGACAGACCTCAAGTTAATGATGTATGACTCAAGAGTAAGGGAATGTGATTCCCCTTTTGGTGCGGATATGTCGTGACATGTACATCCCCCAGCCCTCCAAAAATAAACACCCGATCTTTACGTAACAAAAGAATCCCATTAGACCCTGACTCACCTGGCTTTCTGTGACTCTGTACACGAATGCAGTGATGATTTCTGGGTAAAGAGACAAGCGCTCCACGGCATTGATGGTCTCCCCAGAGATGGTTCTGTTATCTACTGTAAGCTCCAAGACGCCTTGAAGACCACACGTAAACACACAGGAATAAACGTTTGAGTAACAGGACTTCATGTGGATATGGAGGTGAGGTGACATTCAATTCTGATAAAAAAACATTCACCCATTTCAAAAGAAGGTGCGGACAGCATGTGTTTGAAGTAGTAATAGTAGAAGCCACTGCCTCCCTGCAATGAGATCTCTCGTTCCAGCTCCTAGCATACAACACAATGAAAATTGCATAATTTTTTTTTAACAATTGTTCAAAAGATCAACCAGGAGGAAGTGTAACTGAATGCTATCACCTGAACACACATAACGTCGCGCTCACCTGGCGGTTTGAAAACCAGAACTTCCTGTCATGGTAGGTGGACAGGTAGCCCGTGTAGACCACGCCACACGCGACCGCCGCCAAGCACCCAAAGAACAGCTTCACGGCCCGCTGCAGAGTGCCCGCTGGTTGGAGAGAGACAACCGTTAATAAACTTGTTAGACGTCTGTTTGGATCTATGGAGATGTGTGCGAGAGACCTGGAACGATTGTTGGTAACAAAAATGTTGACATGGATCAGGGTATTTTTTTGGGAGCCAATAGTGAGAATCAATATAGTGACATTGGATGAACGACTGCTTACTAGCTACGACTAAAGTATCAGTAACCTAGTTATTACCGTGTAAGTGTTCAGACACCCAATCTGACAGGAGAGACACTACTGATAATATTGAGATTTATTTATATTTTGCATTTATGGCATTAAAGCAGACGTTTTCACACATTCAGACACCGACGGCGGGGTCAACCGTGCAAGGTGATAGCCCGGTCATCGGGAGCATTTAGGGTGAGGTGTCTTGCTCAGGGACAACCAGATGACCCGGGGAGTGAACTAGCAACCTTCCGTTTACAAATAAACCCGCTCTAAGCCGTTCAACAATACTAATTGGCAGTATTTGTGTTTACATACTTACACTTTGAGCTGCTGTTACACTTTTTATCGGAGGACTTTTCGTCGGTAACGCCATTCTCCTGCGCAGCATCTGCCTCCTCTCCGCTGGGCTCCTTCTTGCCCTCCTCGGTCACCTCCTCGCCGCCTTTCTCTTCCTCTTGGTTGCTCTCCGTCGAGCACTCATCCACAACTGTTAATAAAAACTAACTTGTTAAGATAAACTTGTACTTATCACGGCATGGAAAGGACTCATTTACACCAAGTTCAGGGTACAACGTTGACTATCAGCATTGGTAGTGAAGATAGCATGTTAGCATAGCCTAACTTACGTGCAGTTGGAGAGTTGAGCTCCGTCGGCGGCTCTTCGTCTTCTTCTCCCCCGGCCATTGGGTTTGTTCCTCGGCATCTTAATTCAGCCATTTCCTCAATATCACAGACGAGGACCTCGTCCCGCTCCAGGAGAACACAGCATGCTATGTCATTAGCATACGTACGTCAAGCGAATGCCTCTTATCACCTCGGTATTTCAAGTCCAGTAACACTACTCCCGGTGTCATGGGGGCTAAAAGTGGGCTGCGGTTCCGACCGCTTCGGTGTCGCGAACAGCAGCTCAAGGTTGTGTCAGGAAGGGGGAACTTGGCATGTCGCTAGCTGCAACGACCGCAGCCACCCAGTGAAGCTGTTGCGCTGCACTTGACTCAGAATAACACTAGTGTCCAAGGAGGAAATAGCAAGAGAAAATAAACACTCGATCTCAGCCAGAGATGAGATGCTTTGAAAATGTCCATCGATGTGTCAGTGGTGTACCGCGACATGGCCTAGGGGAGTGCTAGGGTTGATGGTGGTGGTGACCCTCTGAATGCTTATTACCATTGGAAAATGGATGTCAGAATATTGACAGTCAATATTGCTTCACCCTATTTGAGAGTAGCAGTTCCATCACGATTTCTGGCCCCAGAATCACTCAACAATAATTGATAGACGGACGAAGAAATTTGATTTTCTGAAATGTTCAATCTAGTATTTTCTTTTTCGTTCACCTTGGTTGGATGCCTTCGTGACATATCATGTTATATTTCAATGGAAGGCTGCAGGAAACTAATCATGAATGATCATGTATGAAAGTCGATTTAATACTTTTGAATGACAAAATCATTTTCCACTTCATTTTTCTTTTCAAAACATGAGTAAAGTTGAACTTCAGTGACATACTATGGACAATATATAAAATGATGCATACATCTAAATAAAAAGGTACAGAAAAAAAAACACATCTAATAGAAATGTTCCACTACAATAAAATATTGAAATGATCATTAAAACCTTTTGAATTTTAAAAAACATTTAAAGATTTTCTATGACTAACTATCTAGACATTTCCAAAATGCAACATGAACTGCTCCAGTGTAGAAGGCTTCCTCATTCTTTCAAAGCTGTCGTTTCTGCTTCAGCGGGCAGCGCAAAATGAAATTGCGCACAAGGCAGCATGGGTATACCCAGGCTAAGCGGGCCCTACGAACCAGTCCTAGTTATTTCTGTGTGGGAAAAAAAGAAACATCCGAATAAAGATAGAAACGAGATACATGTAAATCTTCTAAACAACAATCCTCTTGAAGTGATATGTGTTTGTTGCACCGGCGGTAGTTTTACCTGTTCCTTAACAGTTGTTCCGAAACTCCTTAACCTGACACTGCTCCACCATCACCTTCAGAAGCATGGTCACCTGAGGACTCTTGGAGGCGATCTTGACCAGTGGCTCGTCATCACTGCTGTCGCTCGATAACCCTTCGTCAATGCAACAACATTTGGTGGTCGATAAATCACAAGTGAGGCTGACGACAATCAACTCATACAATCAATATTGAACACAATTGCCATGAGACATCCTGCGATTCATTTAATGTAAAAATCAGAGTTAGGCAAGTATATTTCCACAACGCGCCTTGACTATATATTAATTTCTGCTTTCATTAAGTTGCAATTCATTTAGCAGAGTGTTCTACGTAGCATGTGGGAAGCTATTAGGAACCACACTCTCTAAAATGCTTGTTGCAGAGAATCACAGTCATATTCCAGTCAACCCTGACAAGTCAACGAGTCCCTAGTTCTTGTTCAAACAAAGCACCTTGACCTGAATTCCCCTCTGATTGGGGCGCTCTGTTACCATTATTGCAAGCCCTTTGTCTTTTCATCTTCTTGGTAACTATGGCCTTTCCTGATGATCCTTGGTTGTTATTCGAAGGAGTTTGGTCTCTCTTCTCTGTCCTCTGGCCATTCCCTTGCGACAAACTTTTGTTTTTCCCGTCTTTGAGCGGCTTCTTTAACAGGTTGAGCAGAGGTTCGTCATCAGAGCTCTCAGCTGCGGTTGCTGTTCCAACAGAAATCACAACAGTCATATCAGGAAAGGGGGGGTCTTCTGAACGGTAATACAAAGGGACATCGGTACAACGTAAAACCAACCTGTCCTGAGAGAACTGGTTTTTTATTATTACTTGAACTAGTATCATGTAGCGGTAATACCATGCATCCTGGGTGCCCTTGTGGGGGGTTTGGATGGAGACCTCTGGGCCGGTGTGGACCTAGTCTTGGTGCCGGTCTTGGTGGTGGACTGGTTCTCCTTCCTGTCCAGGTTCACCAGCGGAACGTCATCATCAGAGCTCCCATCTGAGGACTCTGTGTCTGGGGAAAGACCAACGCGTAGACCAGCGGATATCAGCTGATACTCTTTGAGGTAGGGCCGGACAGGACTCCGCATTTGCTAAATGAATAAAGGCTCAAATTGTATTTGTAAAAACGAAATTATATAGTTCAACCTTGTGAGTACATTATTTATGGGCGTGTGGACATGATTAATGAAGTCGTTATGGTGGCTACCTTTCTGCCTGCGCCTCCTAGGTTTAGGCTGAGGTTTCCGGCTCTTGGGTGAAGGTCTGGGGGCCGTCTTCTTACTCGGCTCATAGTCCGAGTCGTCACTGGAAGACCCTGGATATGGAGGGGAGAACAACAAGGTAAGGTGGAGAAATACTAAATAAAGGAATTATATAAATACGCAGTAATACACACGTAAAAATATATTCACAAAATACATTAAATGTTAAATAATGAAGAATTATTTTTCCTAACTCTAACCCTATTTCCCCAATAAATGTATACGTTTAGTGGCTAAGAAGAGTCACATATGTGGACTAAAGCTGTCATTTGTTCTCAAGTGTAAAGAGGACTGCACCCGTTCTTTTTTTCTTTTTGTTAGTTCTGCAGCTGCTCTTCAACTTTGTAAATTTGCTCAATGGTTCGTCATCTGAGGAGTCATCTGTCCAACGCAACACAAAGAAGATAAGGTTAAAGGGGAGCTACGACATTATGAATCAAAATCGAACCTGGAAACAGCTTATGGCTCAAAGGGTGAAATATATCTGTTTTCCTGTACAGTATGTAATAAAACGTTATTCGGGAAGTAAGCATAACCCAGGATGTCTTATTCCACCAACCATCGTGTTGTGTCGGAGGAGCCTCGGAGTTGAGGGTCTGACCTGCTGTCTGCTCAGACTGTTTCTCCTCCGTTGTCTTCTTCATTAAGTTCACCAGGAGAACATCATCTTCATCATCAGAACTATTCTGAACTGGGAGGACCAATAGGATAATAGATGACCAAATGCAGTGATAACCAACACAAGGCAACACTAAAGCTAGGACTTTCTGTCATTACCATCATGTTCTGGGGTTATGTTTGTTTTATTCTTAGGCGATAACAAATAAGAAAATTGCTGCAACGAGCTTTAGAAAAACCTAAAATATATTATTTATTATAAAGGCATAATGCTGTATACTTGTTAGTAAAATACAATTTATTGAATGATTGCGTCATTTGTTAAATTAAAAAAATAGAATTATATTATATTATATTAATTAATTTTGAGAAATAAAACACTTTGGCACTTTGACTCTGAGGTGTATTTTGTGAAATTAGAAAAAATTATATATATATTCACCTGCTGTTTTACGTGTATGGATTTTTTTAGATTGGTTCTGATTGGCTGAAGCTTTCTTTGCTACACGAGACTTTGCTACTTTGGACAAGGGCTCATCATCTGAGGAGTCTCCTGTCAACACAACACAGGGAATATAAAGTTATAGACACAGAAATACATCTAGTATGAAATATAACATGTTGTGTCTGAAAGGCCTCAGAGATGAGGGTCTGACCTGCTGTCTGCTCAGACTGTTTCTCATCCTTTGTCTTCTTCGTTAAGTTCACCAGAGGAACATCATCTTCATCATCAGAACTGTTCAGAACTGGGAGGACCAATAGGATAATAGATGACCAAATGCAGTGATATCCAACACAAGGCAACACTAAAGCTAGGACTTTCTGTCATTACCATCATGTTCTGCGGTTATGTTCGTTTTATTCTTGGGCGATAACAAATAAGAATATTGCTGCAAAGAGCTTTACAAAAGTCTAAAATATATTATTTATTATAATTGCATTATGCTGGAGACTTGTTAGTAAAATAAAAATTTCCGTTATGTTCACACTCTGTGTTGATCATATTAAATGATGTTAATCACTTGTAATACATAAAACAATTTCAGGTGTAATTTGTCACGTTTAACGAGGCGTCACCTGCTCTTCTTTTCCCCATATTGATGCTTCTAGAACGGTTCTTATTGGCCGAGGCTTTCTTTGATGAGCGAGTTTTTGCTACTTTGGACAAGGGCTCATCATCTGAGGAGTCTCCTGTCAACACAACACAGGGAATATAAAGTTATAGACACAGAAATACATCTAGTATGAAATATAACACATCCTGGAAACAGCTGAAGACAGAGAAATTCAAATGTCATTGTATTGAAGATTATTTCCAGTCTTGCTAAAGATATAATGTAAATAATGTATTATAAGTTATAACGCACTAGGATTATCTTTATTTAACTCCACCTACCCTCATGTTGTGTCTGTGGAGCCTCAGAACTGAAGCTCTGACCTGCAGTCCGCTCAGAAGGTTTCTCCTCCTTTAGCTTCTTCAGTACGTTCCCCAGAGGTACATCATCTTCATCATCCTCATCATCAGAACTGTTCAGAACTGGGGGGACATAAAATGGTAGATGATAAATGGTAAAAGGGAATCTGACAGAATCTATTGGTTACATGAGACTTGACTTAAATTCTTTCCATTATGTTCACACTCGGTGTTGATCATATTAAATTATGTTAATTACTTGTAATACATAAAACCCTTTTATGTGCAATATGTCACGTTTGACGAGGCGTCACCTGCTCTTCTTTTCCCCATATTGATGCTTCTAGAACGGTTCTTATTGGCCGAGGCTTTCTTTGATGAGCGAGTCTTTGCTACTTTGGACAAGGGCTCATCATCTGAGGAGTCTCCTGTCAACACAACACAGGGAATATAAAGTTATCGACACAGAAATACATCTAGTATGAAATATAACATGTTGTGTCTGAGGGGCCTCAGAGTTGAGGGTCTGACCTGCTGTCTGCTCAGACTGTTTCTCCTCTGTTGTCTTCTTCGTTAAATTCACCAGAGGAACATCATCTTCATCATCAGAACTATTCAGAACTGGGAGGACCAATAGGATAATAGATGACCAAATGCAGTGATATCCAACACAAGGCAACACTAAAGCTAGGACTTTCTGTCATTACCATCATGTTCTGCAGTTATGTTCGTTTTATTCTGAGGCGATTACAATTAAGAAAATTGCTGCAAAGAGCTTTAGAAAAACCTAAAATATATTATTTATTATAAAGGCATAATGCTGTAATTTATTATTATTATTATTATTATTACTTGTTAGTAAAATACAATTTACTGAATGATTGCGTCATTTGTTAAATTAAAAAATAATTATATTATATTATATGAATTAATTTTGAGAAATAAAACACTTTGGCACTTTGACTCTGAGGTGTATTTTGTGAAATTATTGAAAAAATAAATAATAAATAATAAATAAAATAATATAGTCACCTGCTGTTTTATGCATCTGGATTTTTTTAGATCGGTTCTGATTGGCTGAAGCTTTCTTTGCTGCACGAGACTTTACTACTTTGGACAAGGGCTCATCATCTGAGGAGTCTCCTGTCAACACAACACAGGGAATATAAAGTTATAGACACAGAAATACATCTAGTTTTGAAATATAACACATCCTGGAAACAGCTGAAGACAGAGAAATTCAAATGTCATTGTATTGAAGATTATTTCCAGTCTTGCTAAAGATATAATGGAAATAATGTATTATAAGTTATAACGCACTAGGATTATCTTTATTTAACTCCACCTACCCTCATGTTGTGTCTGTGGAGCCTCAGAACTGAAGCCCTGACCTGCAGTCCGCTCAGAAGTTTTCCCCTCCTTTAGCTTCTTCAGTACGTACCCCAGAGGTACATCATCTTCATCATCCTCATCATCAGAACTATTCAGAACTGGGGGGACATAAAATGGTAGATGATAACTGGTAAAAGGGAATCTGACAGAATCTATTGTTCATACGAGACTTGATTTAAATTATTTCCATTATGTTCACACTCGGTGTAAATTATATTAAATTATGTTAATTACATGAAATACATAAAACACTTTAATGTGCAATATGTCACGTTTGACGAGGCGTCACCTGCTCTTCTTTTCCCCATATTGATGCTTCTAGAACGGTTCTTATTGGCCGAGGCTTTCTTTGATGAGCGAGTTTTTGCTACTTTGGACAAGGGCTCATCGTCTGAGGAGTCTCCTGTCAACACAACACAGGGAATATAAAGTTATAGACACAGAAATACATCTAGTATGAAATATAACATGTTGTGTCTGAGGGGCCTCAGAGTTGAGGGTCTGACCTGCTGTCTGCTCAGACTGTTTCTCCTCCGTTGTCTTCTTCGGTAAGTTCCCCAGAGGTACATCATCTTCATCATCCTCATCATCAGAACTGTTCAGAACTGGGGGGACATAAAATGGTAGATGATAAATGGTAAAAGGGAATCTGACAGAATCTATTGGTCACATTGAGACTTGATTTAAATTCTTTCCATTATGTTCACACCTCGGTGTAGATTATATTAAATTATGATAATTACTTGTAATACATAAAACCCTTTAATGTGTAATTTGTCACGTTTAACGAGGCGTCACCTGCTCTTCTTTTCCCCATATGGATACTTCTAGATTGGATCTGATTGGCCGAGGCTTTCTTTGCTTGACGAGACTTGGCTACTTTGGACAAGGGCTCATCATCTGAGGAGTCTCCTGTCGACACAACACCGGGAATATAAAGTTATAGACACAGAAATACATCTAGTATGAAATATAACACATCCTGGAAACAGCTTTAGTCAGAAAAACTTTAAAGTAGCCTTGTGATTTTATTGTAGAAGATTATTTATAGTCTTGTGAAAGACATAATGAACTAATATCGCAGAAGGATTATTGTTATTATATTCCACCTACCATCGTCTTGTGTTTGACCCTCAGAGTTGAGGGTCTGACCTGCTGTCTGCTCAGACTGTTTCTTATCGTTAAGTTTTTCTTACCACTTTTGTCTCGTTCCTCCATTTTCCAAAAGCCTGTTTTTCCGTCCTGTTTACGCCTTTCTTTTTCGGCTTCCTCGTCTGAGTCGCTGGGGTCCAGCCGCAGACGGAGCTCTGAGGAGGAGTTACAACCGAGAACCAGGATGAGAGCAGGCTCATCATTTGTATCTCATCACCCCACCGCATCCAAGGATATCATCATGTATTCGACAGAAAGCAACATCAATGGGAGACTTTTCATCCCTACGAACCAGTTCTAGTTCTTACTGTGTGGGGGAAACAAGAAACACGTGAATAAAGATAGAAACAAGATGCGTGTAAATCTTCTAAGCAACGATCCTCTTAAAGGGATACGTGTTCGTTGCACCGGCTGTAGTCTCACCTGTGCCTTTACACCCGTTCCCAAACTCCTTAAACGGACACCGCTCCACCATCACCTTCAGAAGCATGGTCACCTGAGGACTCTTCGAGGCGATCTTGACCAGTGGCTCGTCATCACTGCTGTCGCTCGATAACCCTTCATCAATGCAACAACCTTTAATTGGTAGTCAATCATCTCATGCAATCAATATTGAACACAATCGCCATGAGACACCCTGCGATTCGTTTCAAGTAAATATAAGAGCATGTATATTTCCACGACATTTCTTGACTATATAATATTAATTTCTTTCGAAGGTATCATAGAGAGAGTGGACTCGTCTGCCTGGGTGTCTCCTGTGGTGGTCGTAAAGAAGAAGACCGGCAGGCCGCGGCATTCGGCATTCAGACCCCGTTACCAGTTATTTTCTTTTAGCGAAAAAAGACAACCCATAGGTGCGTTCTTTGGGTACTTCGGAGTCCTTCACCTTGGGTTTATTCTAGGCAGTTGGGAGTCTTGGGACTCGATGTTTAAGGTCAAAGAGAGGGCTGAGCAAAGTGCTGGGTCATTCGGCGGTTGCCGTCACACGGTGTCGTTCTGACTTGGCAGTGTATGGTTGTTGTGACAACGTTATGCGAAAACGGAGCGGCACCACTTTGGTTCTCGTTTCGGGTTTATATCAGATAAGCGTGAACATGAACACGAGTGAGAGACCCAAGGCCTTGGGGCGTCGATGCATGGGCTCGGTTTTCAGTCTCCTTCCGCCGAGATGAACCATGTTATTGGTCGCGAACGGGCTGCGAAACACGGTTAGTGTGTGATTTGCGAAATTTTATGTAGTTCGATGATGTGTTACGGTAGTTAAACGGTGATTTAATCGACTTTTGTGAAACTTAAGATGAGACTTAAGACTTTCTGTCATTACCATCATGTTCTGGGGTTATGTTCGTTTTATTCTTAGGCGATTACAAATAAGAGAATTGCTGCAAAGAGCTTTAGAAAAACCTAAAATATATTATTTATTATAAAGGCATAATGCTGTATACTTGTTAGTAAAATACAATTTACTGAATGATTGCGTCATTTGTTAAATTAAAAAAATATATATTGTATTATATTATATTATATTAATTAATTTTGAGAAATAAAACACTTTGGCACTTTGACTGAGTGTATTTTGTGAAATTAGAAAAAATAATATATATTCACCTGCTGTTTTACGCATATGGATTTTTTTAGATTGGTTCTGATTGGCTGAAGCTTTCTTTGCTGCATGAGACTTTGCTACTTTGGACAAGGGCTCATCATCTGAGGAGTCTCCTGTCAACACAACACAGGGAATATAAAGTTATAGACACAGAAATACATCTAGTATGAAATATAACACATCCTGGAAACAGCTGAAGACAGAGGAACTCAAATGTGCCTGTGTCATTGTATTGAAGATTATTTCCAGTCTTGCTAAAGATATAATGTAAATAATGTATTATAAGTTATAACGCACTAGGATTATCTTTATTTAACTCCACCTACCCTCATGTTGTGTCTGTGGAGCCTCAGAACTGAAGCTCTGACCTGCAGTCCGCTCAGAAGTTTTCTTCTCCTTTAGCTTCTTCAGTACGTTCCCCAGAGGTACATCATCTTCATCATCCTCATCATCAGAACTGTTCAGAACTGGGGGGACATAAAATGGTAGATGATAAATGGTAAAAGGGAATCTGACAGAATCTATTGGTCACATGAGACTTGATTTAAATTAATTCCATTATGTTCACACCTCGGTGTAGATTATATTAAATTATGTTAATTACTTGTAATACATAAAACACTTTAATGTGTAATTTGTCACGTTTAACGAGGCATCACCTGCTGTTCTTTTCCCCATATTGATACTTCTAGAACGGTTCTTATTGGCCGAGGCTTTCTTTGATGAGCGAGTCTTTGCTACTTTGGACAAGGGCTCATCATCTGAGGAGTCTCCTGTCAACACAACACAGGGAATATAAAGTTATAGACACAGAAATACATCTAGTATGAAATATAACATGTTGTGTCTGAGGGGCCTCAGAGTTGAGGGTCTGACCTGCTGTCTGCTCAGACTGTTTCTCCTCCGTTGTCTTCTTCGTTAAGTTCACCAGAGGAACATCATCTTCATCATCAGAACTGTTCAGAACTGGGAGGACCAATAGGATAATAGATGACCAAATGCAGTGATATCCAACACAAGGCAACACTAAAGCTAGGACTTTCTGTCATTACCATCATGTTCTGCGGTTATGTTCGTTTTATTCTGAGGCGATTACAATTAAGAAAATTGCTGCAAAGAGCTTTAGAAAAACCTAAAATATATTATTTATTATAAAGGCATAATGCTGTATACTTGTTAGTAAAATACAATTTACTGAATGATTGCGTCATTTGTTAAATTAAAAAATAATTATATCATATTATATGAATTAATTTTGAGAAATAAAACACTTTGGCACTTTGATTCTGAGGTGTATTTTGTGAAATTATGGGAAAAAATTATAATAAATAATAAATAAAATAATATAGTCACCTGCTGTTTTACGCATCTGGATTTTTTTAGATCGGTTCTGATTGGCTGAAGCTTTCTTTGCTGCACGAGACTTTGCTACTTTGGACAAGGGCTCATCATCTGAGGAGTCTCCTGTCAACACAACACAGGGAATACAAAGTTATAGACACAGAAATACATCTAGTTTTGAAATATAACACATCCTGGAAACAGCTGAAGACAGAGAAATTCAAATGTCATTGTATTGAAGATTATTTCCAGTCTTGCTAAAGATATAATGTAAATAATGTATTATAAGTTATAACGCACTAGGATTATCTTTATTTAACTCCACCTACCCTCATGTTGTGTCTGTGGAGCCTCAGAACTGAAGCTCTGACCTGCAGTCCGCTCAGAAGTTTTCTTCTCCTTTAGCTTCTTCAGTACGTTCCCCAGAGGTACATCATCTTCATCATCCTCATCATCAGAACTGTTCAGAACTGGGGGGACATAAAATGGTAGAAGATAAATGGTAAAAGGGAATCTGACAGAATCTATTGGTCACATGAGACTTGATTTAAATTAATTCCATTATGTTCACACCTCGGTGTAGATTATATTAAATTATGTTAATTACTTGTAATACATAAAACACTTTAATGTATAATATGTCACGTTTAACGAGGCGTCACCTGCTCTTCTTTTCCCCATATTGATGCTTCTAGAACGGTTCTTATTGGCCGAGGCTTTCTTTGATGAGCGAGTCTTTGCTACTTTGGACAAGGGCTCATCATCTGAGGAGTCTCCTGTCAACACAACACAGGGAATATAAAGTTATCGACACAGAAATACCTCTAGTATGAAATATAACATGTTGTGTCTGAGGGGCCTCAGAGTTGAGGGTCTGACCTGCTGTCTGCTCAGACTGTTTCTCCTCTGTTGTCTTCTTCGTTAAATTCACCAGAGGAACATCATCTTCATCATCAGAACTATTCAGAACTGGGAGGACCAATAGGATAATAGATGACCAAATGCAGTGATATCCAACACAAGGCAACACTAAAGCTAGGACTTTCTGTCATTACCATCATGTTCTGGGGTTATGTTCGTTTTATTCTGAGGCGATTACAATTAAGAAAATTGCTGCAAAGAGCTTTAGAAAAACCTAAAATATATTATTTATTATAAAGGCATAATGCTGTAATTTATTATTATTATTATTATTATTACTTGTTAGTAAAATACAATTTACTGAATGATTGCGTCATTTGTTAAATTAAAAAATAATTATATTATATTATATGAATTAATTTTGAGAAATAAAACACTTTGGCACTTTGACTCTGAGGTGTATTTTGTGAAATTATTGAAAAAATAAATAATAAATAATGAATAAAATAATATAGTCACCTGCTGTTTTACGCATCTGGATTTTTTTAGATCGGTTCTGATTGGCTGAAGCTTTCTTTGCTGCACGAGACTTTGCTACTTTGGACAAGGGCTCATCATCTGAGGAGTCTCCTGTCAACACAACACAGGGAATATAAAGTTATAGACACAGAAATACATCTAGTTTTGAAATATAACACATCCTGGAAACAGCTGAAGACAGAGAAATTCAAATGTCATTGTATTGAAGATTATTTCCAGTCTTGCTAAAGATATAATGGAAATAATGTATTATAAGTTATAACGCACTAGGATTATCTTTATTTAACTCCACCTACCCTCATGTTGTGGCTGTGGAGCCTCAGAACTGAGGCTCTGACCTGCAGTCCGCTCAGAAGTTTTCTCCTCCTTTAGCTTCTTCAGTACGTTCCCCAGAGGTACATCATCTTCATCATCCTCATCATCAGAACTGTTCAGAACTGGGGGGACATAAAATGGTAGATGATAAATGGTAAAAGGGAATCTGACAGAATCTATTGGTCACATGAGACTTGATTTAAATTAATTCCATTATGTTCACACCTCGGTGTAGATTATATTAAATTATGTTAATTACTTGTAATACATAAAACACTTTAATGTGCAATATGTCACGTTTAACGAGGCGTCACCTGCTCTTCTTTTCCCCATATTGATGCTTCTAGAACGGTTCTTATTGGCCGAGGCTTTCTTTGATGAGCGAGTCTTTGCTACTTTGGACAAGGGCTCATCATCTGAGGAGTCTCCTGTCAACACAACACAGGGAATATAAAGTTATAGACACAGAAATACATCTAGTATGAAATATACCATGTTGTGTCTGAGGGGCCTCAGAGTTGAGGGTCTGACCTGCTGTCTGCTCAGACTGTTTCTCCTCTGTTGTCTTCTTCGTTAAGTTCACCAGAGGAACATCATCTTCATCATCAGAACTGTTCAGAACTGGGAGGACCAATAGGATAATAGATGACCAAATGCAGTGATATCCAACACAAGGCAACACTAAAGCTAGGACTTTCTGTCATTACCATCATGTTCTGCGGTTATGTTAGTTTTATTCTTAGGCGATTACAAATAAGAAAATTGTTGCAAAGAGCTTTACAAAAAAATTAAATATACTATTTATTATAAAGACATTATGCTGTATTAATGGTACTTATTAGTAAAACAATTTATTTAATGAATGCATCATTCGTTTAATTTAAAATATATAATTATATTATATGAATTACTTTTGAGAAATAAAACACTTTGGCACTTTCTCTAAGGTGTATTTTGTCAAATCAGAAAAATGTATATATTCACCTGCTGTTTTACGCATATGGATTTTTTTAGATCCGTTCTGATTGGCTGAAGCTTTCTTTGCTGCACGAGAACTAGCTACTTTGGACAAGGGCTCATCATCTGAGGAGTCTCCTGTCAACACAACACAGGGTATATAAAGTTATAGACACAGAAATACATCTAGTATGAAATATAACATGTTGTGTCTGAGGGGCCTCAGAGTTGAGGGTCTGACCTGCTGTCTGCTCAGAAGTTTTCTCCTCCTTTAGCTTCTTCAGTACGTTCCCCAGAGGTACATCATCTTCATCATCCTCATCATCAGAACTGTTCAGAACTGGGGGGACATAAAATGGTAGATGATAAATGGTAAAAGGGAATCTGACAGAATCTATTGGTCACATTGAGACTTGACTTAAATTCTTTCCATTATGTTCACACTCTGTGTTGATCATATTGAATTATGTTAATTACTTGTAATACATAAAACCCTTTTATGTGTAATTTGTCACGTTTAACGAGGCGTCACCTGCTGTTCTGTTCCCCATATGGATACTTCTAGATTGAATCTGATTGGCCGAGGCTTTCTTTGCTTGACGAGACTTGGCTACTTTGGACAAGGGCTCATCATCTGAGGAGTCTCCTGTCGACACAACACCGGGAATATAAAGTTATAGACACAGAAATACATCTAGTATGAAATATAACACATCCTGGAAACAGCTTAAGTCAGAAAAACTTTAAAGTAGCCTTGTGATTTTATTGTAGAAGATTATTTATAGTCTTGTGAAAGACATAATGAACTAATATCGCACAAGGATTATTGTTATTATATTCCACCTACCATCGTCTTGTGTTTGACCCTCAGAGTTGAGGGTCTGACCTGCTGCCTGCTCAGACTGTTTCTTATCCTTTAGATTCTTCAGTACGTTCACCAGAGGAACATCATCTTCATCATCAGCACTGTCCAGAACTGGTTGGACATAAATATAATGGCAGACAACAGCCAGAATTATCAAGAAGAGTTGCTGAATTGCATGAATGACTATCTTAAAAGTGTCTTAAATTGTTCCAACGTTAAGTTTTTCTTACCACTTTTGTCTCGTTCCTCCATTTTCCAAAAGCCTGTTTTTCCGTCCTGTTTACGCCTTTCTTTTTCGGCTTCCTCGTCTGAGTCGCTTGGGTCCAGCCGCAGAGGGAGCTCTGAGGAGGAGTTACAACCGAGAACCAGGATGAGAGCAGGCTCATCATTTGTATCTCCTCACCCCACCGCATCCAAGGATATCATCATGTATTCGACAGAAAGCAACATCAATGGGAGACTTTTCATCCCTACGAACCAGTTCTAGTTCTTACTGTGTGGGGGAAACAAGAAACACGTGAATAAAGATAGAAACAAGATGCGTGTAAATCTTCTAAGCAACGATCCTCTTAAAGGGATACGTGTTCGTTGCACCGGCTGTAGTCTCACCTGTGCCTTTACACCCGTTCCCAAACTCCTTAAACGGACACCGCTCCACCATCACCTTCAGAAGCATGGTCACCTGAGGACTCTTCGAGGCGATCTTGACCAGTGGCTCGTCATCACTGCTGTCGCTCGATAACCCTTCATCAATGCAACAACATTTGGTGGTCAATCATCTCATACAATCAATATTGAACGCAATCGCCATGAGACACCCTGCGATTCGTTTCAAGTAAATATAAGAGCATGTATATTTCCACGACATTTCTTGACTATATAATATTAATTTCTTTCGAAGGTATCATAGAGAGAGTGGACTCGTCTGCCTGGGTGTCTCCTGTGGTGGTCGTTAAGAAGAAGACCGGCGGCATTCGTCTTTGTGTGGATCTACGTGAGCCAAACAGAGCAGTGGTGATAGACAGTCACCCTTTGCCACACATCGAAGAAGTCTTTTGTGAGCTCCGTGGTGCAACTATGTTCTCCACAGTTGATGTACAACATGCCTAGCATCAAGTCCAGCTACATCCTAGCAGCAGCCAGAGACCTTACAGCGTTCATAACGCATGACAGACTTTTTCGTTTTACAAGAGTCCCATATGGCCTAGCTCAGCCCCCAGTGCCTTTCAACGGATGACGTCTCAGATCCTGGCAGATCAACCAGGTGTGCAACGCTATTTGGATGACATCATAGTATACAGAGAGACCCCTGCACTTCATGAGACAAGATTGAAAGCGGTCCTCCACTGCCTACCAGTGAGTGGGTTGAAGCTGAACACAGCGAAATGCCACATCAGGAAGACTGAGTTGTCCTTCCTTGGGCATCTCGTTTCTGCCTCTGGCCTACAGCCAGACCCTGGCCATGTCCAAGCTGTGACTCAAGCTCCCCCTCCTCATGATGCTCAGTTGCTACGTTCTTTTCTTTGCCTAACTGCGTGGTATTTAAAGTTCATTCTAGGGATGCACCGAAATGAAAATTGTTGGCCGAAACCGAATATACTGAAACAGTTGGCCGAAGGCCGAAGCCGAATACCGAATGTGGCTTTTAATGTTTTTCATTCATTTTGCTTTAATTTTTCACCATTGCATAAATCAAACAATTAAATGTCCTTTATAAACTTTTTCGTCTTGCTTTTCTATAAAAAAAATCAATTACAAATTTGATACAAAATATTTATTTAATACTGAACGTTTTCTAACATTCCAGCAGACATTATAGCAAGGATTTATGAACAATGTACCTTTAAATAAACCTTTTTTTTTTTATAAAAAGAAAAAAAAAATCGGTGTATTATGTTCGGCCTTTCTACTCCTTCGGCCGAAACTGAACATTATGTTTTGGGCCATTATCGGCCGAACATGTTCGGAGGCCGAATATTCGGCGCATCCATAGTTCATTCCTAACTACGCCACACTTATGGAACCTCTTCGTGCTCTACTTCGAAAGTCTACTGATTTCCATTGGACCGAGGACGCTCAAGAGAACCTCTCCAGAGTTAAAGACATCATAGCTACAAGTCCTGGTCTTGCCTTGTTCGATCCTCCCTTGCCAACAGTCGTCACTCACAACATATGCGTCAGATTACGAGACCCATCAAGAGCCTGAGCTGGAGATGGTGGCTGTTGTTTCAGCTGACTTTGCAGCAGTCACTGCTGAAGTCCTCTCGGAGGCCTGTGATGCATGTGCCGTGCTCCAGAAGCACGACAAAACTGCAATCACCCATGTCGCCCCGCTGCAACCTGTGCCGACTCCCACTGCAGCCTGGGAAAAGCTAGCAGTGGATATTGTGGGACCTATACAGACTTCACCTCCTGACTGCCGCTTTGCAATCAGTCTCGTTGACTACTACAGCCGATGGCCTGAGACTGCCTTCTGCTCAGCTGTAACCTCAATGACCTTTCTTGCCACTGTGTTTAGTAGGGAAGGAAATCCACTTGAACTGGTCACTGACAATGGCCCTTTGTTCCAGCTGAGTTTGAATCTTTCCCTGCTGACAGAGATATCAAGCATTGCCACAGCTCTGTGTATTACCCACAAGCAAATGGGGAAATAGAACGCTTCAACAGAGTATTCAAGGACTGTTTCCAGACTGCCAGGATTGAAGGTCAACCTTTGAAAGCCTTTGTAACTGAGTTTTTGCGTATACAGAGCCACTCCCCATGCCATAACCTCAGTATCTCCTGCCGAGATACTGCATTGTAAACTGCTCAATACAAAGCTAACCATCAGAGGTCTCCACCTCACATTGCCTCTTAAAGATCAAACAAACCTGAAACAGAACATCGAGAGGAAACAAGAGAAAACAAAACGGTACACAGATCAACGACGTCGTGCAAAACCACCTTCTTTCCAAATTGGTTCTTCTGTTCGCATTCGGAAGCCTGGAATCACTGCAAAAGGACATTCAAAATCACCCAGCCCTACTAAAGATAAAGTGTCTTTTATATATCTAGATTTCTACAACTAAAGATAAAGTGTTTTTTTATGTATCTAGATTACTATAACTGTTGTTTTAGTTTTCATTGATTGTTCTTGAAGTACTGATATTCTTGTGCTACAGTACCGAGTTTAATTTCCTACAAGAGAGGAATATGTGGTATAGTGCAATGCCCATTCTGCCCCGGTAGTGGCTCTATGCCACCAGAGTTGTTCATAATAATACGCACGTAAGAGTGGAGGTAGAAAGATACACGGATTGGATTAAAGTGGATTAAAAAGCATTCTATGAATCTTCTCCGTCTCTCACTGCTTTATACTTAATACTATCCACTCACATACACAACAGTATGTTTGCTCAATGGTTCGCATCTGAGGAGTTATCTGTCCAACACAAAACAAAGAAGATAAAGTTCAAGAGAAGTGGAGGAGTTACAACAGAGAACCAGGATGGGAGCAGGCTCATTATTTGTATCTCAACACCTCACCGCATCCAAGGATATCATGTATTAGATAGAAAGCAATATCAATGGGAGACTTTTCATGTGGATTAACATGACAGAAATGTATTACTGCTGTCATATAGACTCAATAACGTTACATGCTGTTGTAATTACCCGATGCGCTGTCTTTGATACCAGTATGTGATGTGTCTGTGACTTTATCCATTTTAAACAGCATAGGCTGCCGGGAAAAAAAACCTTGATGTCAGAACGACACTTTTGATTAGAATTGTCGTTTGAAAAGTTTATTTACAGAAGGCGGTTTAAAAAGTGCGCCTGTCGCACTCTGATGACGTAAAATGACAGTAGTGAGACGCAGCACATGACGTCATGTAAAGATCATGCGACAATAGCGTCATACTTTAGAGGTATTCTGGTGCTTTCACATCGCTCGAAATTATGGGGTAACATTTTCGAACGATCTATTTTTCCGGTTTTATGAAATAGCCTACGAACGTTTCCTGAACACTCTTATTTCGGAAGAAGGGAAGGTTTACGTCAAGACACGTAAGAGCTTCCGAACCTCCGAGCCGTTTTGAAGGCGGCATCAATTTGATTAATTTATTATAATAAAGCAAGAGGCAGGAATGCGTTGGCAGTTATACTTTTTTTTATTACACACATATAGAACAAATAGTGTATGATAGGCCATGGTATAAATTATTTGAAAGTTGTAGCCTTTCCCTGATTTTCTTTAAGATGGTAGGCCTATATATATTGAGCACATCCAAAAAAGGAAGCATTGTTACTGATGTAGTGTAATGACTTAAATAGGAAAAACAAAATAACAGTCATCCAAAATGCGCCAACAGAAATGCTATCGCTTCTAAACGTGTGGTCTTTTCTGTTCACGAGAACATTACCAATTTAATGTTTAAGGGTGTTTGAAACAGCCTGGTCCCCCCCCCGTAAGAGGATACCTAGTACACTATTCACTTAACTGGAAATCCAAACTTTGATTCCATCAGATGGGCTTTCGAATGAGCATAAATATTTATTTATTTTTCCCCATCAACCGAAAAATGACACTGTTAATAGTTTGAGACAAAAAGTGCTATAATCCTTGCGGAAATAAATAAAGAGCTAGCCCCTGACATACATGGTCTTCTTCATGTTGGAAACAGTATTCTGCCAGTCTGTACACATATCACAGTACGAGTAGCAAAAACACAGTTTTTAAAGAGGAGCAATCCAAAAGCAACTCAGTACAGGTTGAGCAACGGTAGCTTGTGTCGTACTGTGTGACCCGTGAGTGTGTGCTGGTGTTATGGGTTCCTTGTGGGGTCAGGTTTTAAACGGCGGACATTTTGCTGGCTTCCCTGACCCCGCTGAGGTAGGCTCCGGTAACCGTCTGAGGAAAATGTCGGTTGGTTGCCTAAATAAAAAATAAAAAAATAAAAAAAGAACAAACATTAGAATATGGAGATTCAATAGAAAATGGTTAAACAATATTTGTTTGGCTTCTTCATGTATGTATGTATGTATGTATGTATGTATGTATGTATGTATGTATGTATGTATGTATGTATGTATGTATGTATGTATGTATGTATGTATGTATGTATATAAAAAAAAAAGAGGTTGGCATGAAGTCATTTATATTCAGTAATTTAACAGACATAGAATGAGGCTGAGAACAATCAAATGCAAACAATACCCTGCGCATTCTTTAGATTTTTTACGCTTTTTACACATATACGCATTATAAAGAGTAGCCGAATGCCTCACAAGTAAACGCTGTTCATTAGTACTTACTTCGCCAGCAAAAAAGAGCTTCCCCTGCACGTCCTCGGCGATGATGTCGTAGGCCTCTCCACTGCCCCCTGTCTTCACGAAGCTGTAGGACATCTGGGACCACACGTCTTTGCTCCACTGAGTGACAAAGTAGTTCAGCGGCTCTGGGACCTCCTGTCAAACAACATGAGACCGTTATGCAGTTTACCCTGATGTGGAAATGGACACCACCTATCAGCTCAGTCACAAATACACCGTCAGTTCTGTCCCTTTAGTGGTTTCTGTTGTTGTGGTTCATCCATCTTTTATTTATTAATCATCAAGGTTTCCCCTCTGAATAATGTAGCTATCCATCCGTCTATCAAAATTGGAGGGAAGTATTTGCGTAGAATGTCTTTTAATAATGTTCCCCAGTCCTTCTGTCTACTGAGCAGCGTTTATAGGACTCTATAATGAAGAGGGCTTTCATGGCAGGAGCCAAGCAGGCAGTCAGGTCAGCCGAGAAGGAGCTGAGGTGGGAGCTGAGAAAAGGCAGGAAACAGAGGGAGAGGCTAGAGGGCAAAGATGTGTACTCCACTAATGATAACAATCGTGTCCTTCATAGCAATGCCACTCTCTCCATTTTGCTCTAGCGGCGTTTGATTCCATTTTTCACTGGGCTTTGGGGGAGGTTGTGGACGCTCTTTGTCAGGCTTATGTGGGTCTGGGAAGCCCCTTTGAGATGCCGCCGTGGTGGCAAAGTGCCACAAAACCACAAAGCAACCTTGATCCGGGAGCGGGAGCCCGGACGTAAAAGCGTGGGGGGCCGAGTTTGCTCACCTGCTCCTTGAAGAGCTGCCGCAGGACCTTCATGCACTCGCAGACCACCTCCGACTCCCCCGCGTCACGCACGAAGGGCACAGCGTCCCCCGTGATGACTGACATCAGCACCGACTGCTTCCCCTGTACGCAAACACCGGCAGAATTAACGACGCTAGCCTAGCCGTAGCCCAGCTTTGGGCAGACATTTGCCGAAGTTGTCGACTCGGTGAATGTGGCGAACTGAGCAAACTAAGGATTCAGGCGGTGGGTTAAAGACTGAACACAGAAACGGGTCATCAAGGAGCAGGTGTGGGTAGGGCAGCTTGCTCAACGATGCCTACAGGTAGGCCGTGAGCATTGGGGGATCAAACCCAGTACCCTTGGGGCTGGGAGTCGAACACCCTAACTAACTCGCTTTCCTCTACCCTTGAAGGGCCACTCTGTAAGGACTCTACCGGAGCAGTCAGTCACACCAACCTGTGGATCCAGGTCGTAGAAGACCCCGAACATGCCCCGCTGGTCCGGACTGGGAGGGACGTGGCCGAAGTAGTCCGCGCCTTGGACCTTCTTGTCCCAGAACCTGTAGGGGAACTGCAGGGCGATCTGCAAGACGGTTTGAAAACAGTTTCACTTTCTTTTTGTACTTATGTGCATCTATCCAACCCCTCGATACATTACACCTCCCTTCATTCAATTAGTTTTGGACTTACTTTACCTTCAATATACTGTATAATATTAAGTGGGCTGTAATCAATTCATTCATTTGAATATAAGTAGTAAAGAACAAATTAAAATATCAACACTAAAATACCAAAGTTTAAATTCTAAAAAAATGTCATCAAATACACTAAGATATAAAAAGATAGCCAAGGAGACAGAGAACCACAGGTTCCCTTCACAGAGCCCCCCCCCCCCCCCCCCCCTCACCTTCTCTATGATGCCGGCCCCGAGGCTGTTAAGAGCTTTGAGCTTCCTCTCAGGGAGAGGAGGGTAGAACTGGATCAGGTTCTTCTGCAGCAGAGTCAACGGCACCGTCACAAGCACCTGGAACCAGTGTCAAGAGAAAATCATATTTCAAAGTAAAACAACGTGACAAATGTTCTCTCCAATATAAACACGAGCAGGTCAACATTAAGAGGACATAGTGTTTGTCTGTACCTTGTGAGCCGTCCACTGAGATCCCTTTGAGGATGTCACCTTGATGACATCACCCGAGTAGTCGATGGACTGAACCTAGCATCGGAAACAGATAGATGTTTGATCTTTTTTTTGCTGCAATCCTAAGCGGTGACAGATGGAAAGCAGTTAAAAGGAGTTTAAAACCAAAAATATACATTTATTTACGATTACATTTAGTTTGAGGGCTTGAACTCACAGGGCAAGAGATTTTCCAGTGTGAAATTTGAGATATGGCATAAGTAGTAGTATATGATGGTTATAATATGGTATGATAAAGTTTAGTATTGTAATAGTAGATAGTAAGGTATAGTATGGTCTGGTTTTGGTATGGTAAAAGTGTAAAATGGTATGCTTTAATATAGTAATAATTTAGTATGGTATGGTTATAGTATAGTATAGTAAGGTGTGGTTATAGTAGCGGTCGTAGTATAGAATAGTATAGCGTCGTGTAGTAAAGAGAGCTTTGGATGTACGCACGGCACACTTGGTGCGTATGTCGAGGCCCTGGGCCAGCCTGAGCAGCAGGGCGGAGTAGCCCCTGGTGAGCAGCGTGTGGTCCCCTGAGAACTGGGCAAAGAACTCGTTGTGGTCCCAGGACCGCGCCGACACCTGGGAACAGAGACCAGCAGCCAGGGGTCAGCGTGTGGGAGCACTGGGAATTATTATGAAGCATAGGCGCGTAGGATGAGTACACTTGGAATTGTTATACTGAATGTTGGTCACGAGAGACGGTTGGGCACCGTATCTGCCTTAACCGAACATCAATACTTTCTTTCGCTATTGTTTGTGGGAGTAATTACACGCAGCCAATAATTATTGTTGCCAATAAGCAGTTGAAAAAGTTCGACAATTAGCAATCTAACAAGGGATGTGTCTATTGCCAGGGGGCGTGTCTGCTACCAGGGGGCGTGTCTGTTACCCGGGGGGTAAGTCTGCTACCAGGGGGCGTGTCTGCTACCAGGGGGCGTGTCTGCAACCAGGGGGCGTGTCTGTTACCCGGGGGGTAAGTCTGCTACCAGGGGGCGTGTCTGCTACCAAGGGGCGTGTCTGCTACCAGGGGGCGTGTCTGCTACCAGGGAGTGCGTCTGATACATGCTACAGAGGGGTGTCTGCTACCAGGGGGTGTGTCTGCTACCAGGAGGGCGTGTCTGCTGGGGGGGGGGGGGGGGGAAGAGGGCGGGGCAGAACCTGGTCCAGTGTGCTCCCGCAGGCGTACTCCAGGTTGCTGAGGTGGAACTGCATCACCTTCTCCTCCAGCTCACTGAACTGGATCCCCGACTCCTGCAGGAAGTTCTTGTACACCTCCTTGACCTTCTCTGTGAGGTTCAGATAAACGTACACATGTAAAACAGGAATGCTGTTACAGTAAGGGTAACATCAGGTTGTGGCCGTAAGAAGAAAGGACAGTTAATAAGTAGATCTAGAGGGTTGCATAACCGTACTGAGGTAGGGACTTTTATTTTGTCGTGAGTTTTTTTATTCGTAAAAATTAAAGGGCTTTTACTTTCGAAAAGTGTTTCCCCCCTTGCTTTTATCTGACATGGTTTTGCAAATGATGCATCAAATGGTTTACTCAATGTTTACTCATTGGAACACCTTTGCTAAAGGCAGATTACACAAGGTTCTCTTTATTGATAATTGGTAATGTAAGAACAGCACCTCCTAGAGGCGCATCTTGGTTCTGCGTCTTGTCCTTCCGCCACTCCGCCACCACGTCCAGGATGGCATTGAAGTGGAACTCCATGCGCTTGTCTATGGCAGTGTCGGTCATGTGACCTCCCTCCTGGAACAGGTCGCACCTCTCGCCCAGTTTGTGCATCTTGATGCCCATCTTCACGAGAAAAAGAAAAGGCAAATTCAAAGGAAACTTTTAAAATATTAATTAACATATAAAAAATACATATGTTGAATAAAATAAACGTAAAAAATGTCCTTAACAAATACCCAACTAATACATTTTCAGTTATTGCAGTTCTAGAGCATAAGGATCTGGGAGGGGCCAAGGTGTTTTAACGAGCCAATCAGGGATACCGAGACCGTTTGATACAGTTGAGCTTTTTTTCGGTTGAAAAGGTTTCAGAGAGGGGTGCACGGTCTGACTGGAACCCCTTAAACCCACCGCACACCTGGAGGCGCTCACCTGCTCACACATCAGGGCGATGGGGTTGTTGACGCAGCCGTTGACGATCTGGGCCCCCTGACCCACGGTCACCCCCAGAGAGGCGTCGTCCCAGACGCGGCCCCCGATCCGCTCCCTGGCCTCCAGAACCACCACCTGAGGAACCAAACCTCAGCTCACCATCTCAGCGCACAACCATGAAGTACCTCGTTCAGCCTCGACGACAGCACCGCGGTTATACGATGCAACTTTATTAATCCCCCGTAGGAGAAATTAGTTTGTTGCAATAGCCCAGCAGCCTCGGAAAAACATAGGATAAAAATAAATAAAATACAATACAATCAGAAATTAAAATGATACAAACAAAAGCGGACGCTAAGGGTAAATGCTAAACGAAATGCTAGTAAGGAGAAGGCAATACAAACAGAACAAACAACAACAAATGGGGGGGGGGGAAAGTGGTGTGTATTTGGTACTAATGTGTGTTTCTTTCCACCTGAGTGCCAAAGTTCTGCAGTTGGCGAGCAGCGGCAAGCCCAGACGCCCCGGCGCCGATCACGATAACGTTCTTCTGCAGAAACGTCAGCGTACCGTTAACAAAAACATAACACACCATAAACGGTCCACTTTCGTCAAATACTAGCCGTGCTAGTTCTTTTCAAACAATTTGTTTTCATATGTGGTTTTTCATTGTTTTTTAATGTAACTTAATTCTAACTGTCCACTTATATTTCATATTTATATTTTATTTATTGCTTACTTTTCTCTTTTTCTTAACTTGTTCGAAATAATAATAATAGTAAAATATTTCAATTAAAATAAATTCAATTAGTAGCCTGCTCTACCAGTGGAGCTGGCCAGGAGGGCGGTACTCACCGAGCGGTATCTCTCCGGCAGCAGGGGCCGGCTGACCGCCAGGACCCCTGTGTTGATCAGACCCTTCCTGGTCATGAAGTGCAGCACGCGGTCCATTTCCTGCACGCAGCGCACCCGCACCAGCCCGCGCACCACGATGTGGGGCGCACATTTCTGCGGAGTCAGCACCTCCTGGGGAACAGATATAGTCATGAACAAATGCAATCATACATTTGTATGAACATTTAGGGCGTTTGGCAGAAGCTTTTATCCATAGCGACTTACAATAATAATAATAATAATACATTTTATTTATAACGCATTTTACATCAACTTAATGACCTCAAAGTGCTACAATGCACGTTAAAAGAAATACAACATAAAATACTAACTAGATTAAAAAGAAAAATAACAGAGGAAAAAAAGAATCATTTAAATCCTAATCATGATTAAATAGATTTTAATCGTTTACTCATTGTCATTCGACAATGAGTCGATTTGAATATCACTGTTTGTACAGTAAGGATGTTCATAGAACCACTAACAATTGTTAGGTTAACCCATTCCCTGTATACTACAAAGATAGCTAGGATAAGATGCTAAACAATGCCAAGTACTATTTTTAAGTGAAAGGACAAACAACCAACAACAAGTGCGTACATTAAGTGTCAGGACGCACAACAGAACACACCATGCAACATACAACAGGTCACTGTTGACGGTTTTCATTGTATTGATTCTCCAGCAACGTAATGCTGAAAGCCTTGACAAGCCACCCATTACCACCACAGACACCACCACAAACCAGCCGTCAAGCCCCCAGGGCGAGCGTTACCTTGCAGTCCCGGTGCCAGGCGGCCAGGATGAGGTTCCTGAGGGCCAGGTACATGGTGGGGTCCCGGGAGAACTCGGGGAACTCGTACAGCTCGTCCAGCTCCATCATGTCGGGCCGCACGCACAGCGCCTTGCCGCACTCGTTGGGCTGGTAGAAGGGCTGGAAGTAGGGGCTCAGGCCGGGGACTGCAGGGGGGAGGGGGGGGGGGCAGAGGGGAGCGCTGTGATGGATGGAAGGAAGATCTCGACTTCTATGGCCGCGCTCAAGACAACCCAAACTCCTATCTTCTTCATTAAAGCCATCTCAAATTAAAATTAGAACAAAAGAAAATGGACTAAAGGGGCGTGTACGGAAGGGGATTGGGGCCACATGTAAATAGTTTTTGAGTTCTGAGTTTAAAGTCAGAATTCCGATTTAATTCTCAGAATTCTGACTTTAATCTCAGATTTCTGAGATCAAAGTCAGTTATCAACATATTTTTCCGGTGGTGGATCAATAGCTAAAGCCCCCCCCCCCCTCCCCCCAGCTGCGGTGCTCACTCTGGGGCTGGGCGGTCCGGCAGTGCTGGCCCCGGAGCTCGGCCCCGCTGCCGGGGCAGCTGGAGGGGCTCATGCCCACGCAGTCGGGGTAGTAGGCGGCCAGGAAGGGGCTGGCGGGGCTGTCCTTCAGCAGCGGGGGCAGGATCAGCATGGAGTGCCACCAGCTGTCAATCACCTCGGCCACGCGCTGCGCAGAGGGGGAGAGGGATGAAGAGCGCGCGCGTGTGCCAGGCTTTTGGAAGCTTTGTTGCCGTGGTAGCCAATGGACTGGTTCCTCCTCTCACTCTCTATGGGCAGACTTCTGTTGTTTTTTTCTATCTCCACTAAACTTTGTTGCTGGGAGTTTTCTCCAGTGCTTGACCATCAGACTTAGTGTATGCATTTTGTTTGTGAGAAGAAAACTACAATTGTGTACTTATGATCAGGTATGTGTCATTTAACTTCTCTTGGTCTCATTTAGATTCATTTATTCATCCTTTGGTCCCTCTCATGAACACACTCTATCTTACCCCCTGAAAACGCACACACAGACACCAGGTCACACTCACCAAATCTTCTGGTTGAGAGCACTGGTCGGACCCTTCAATCTAAGGGACACGCACGTAACAGAACAAAATCAGTACAAACTAACCACACCACATTACCGTGCGCCATCAACTCCTCTCGCCCGCTTCCCAGGTTACCTTAGTGTTGTTGAACTTGACGCCGCAGCGGTACGACATCGCCATGGCGGGGGTCAGCGCGATCTCCTTGGTCAGCTGACGCCACTTCCTGCAGGCCGGCTTGGTGCACTGGACCTGAAAGGAGAGGCAGAGGGGCTCAGAACCCAACCCGGACATGGACCCCCGGGGCTGGGGGGGGGGGGGGGGGGGGGTGGTGGTCGAGGTTAGGGGTGGGGGTCGAGGTGGGGGTGGTGGTCGAGGTGGGGGTGGTGGTCGAGGTGGTGGTCGAGGTGGTGGTCGAGGTGGGGGTGGTGGTCGAGGTGGTGGTCGAGGTGGTGGTGGTCGAGGTGGTGGTCGAGGTGGGGGTGGTGGTCGAGGTGGTGGTGGTCGAGGTGGTGGTCGAGGTGGGGGTGGTGGTCGAGGTGGTGGTGGTCGAGGTGGTGGTCGAGGTGGGGGTGGTGGTCGAGGTGGTGGTCGAGGTGGTGGTGGTCGAGGTGGTGGTCGAGGTGGGGGTGGTGGTCGAGGTGGTGGTGGGGGTCGAGGTGGGGGTGGTGGTCGAGGTGGGGGTCGAGGTGGGGGTGGTGGTCGAGGTGGTGGTCGAGGTGGTGGTCGAGGTGGTGGTGGTGGTCGAGGTGGGGGTCGAGGTGGTGGTCGAGGTGGGGGTGGTGGTCGAGGTGGGGGTGGTGGTCGAGGTGGTGGTGGTGGTCGAGGTGGGGGTGGTGGTGGTCCCTAGGTGTTGGCCTTACCCAGAAGGGCAGCTGCTGGTCGGCCATGAAAGCTTTGAGGCTGGGCTCGCTTTTCCCATTGCTGGTCCACACTTTCTTCCATGAAGCGTAGGTCTCATAGCCGTCTTTATGGCTGACGTCACCGAGAAATAGAAGAAATCATGACCTTAAAATAATAATCTTGTCAAGCACCTAAACAGTATGCCACTCGTAACTACTGGTTGTGGTTTCCGGTCATATAGTGAGAGTCCTTGTCTCACTAAATATGAATGATGTATTATGAAGTATGCAGATGTGTGCGTGTGATTGTTTATGTGTGCATGCATGTGTGCGTTACCTTCTGTAGTAGTGGTCGAAGCACTCGTTGCAGAAGTGCTCCCCACAGGAGAGATGGTACCAGCGAGAGGTGTAGCCGTTCTTAGCGCACCTGGGGACACACAGACCGGCGTTAGCACGTTATGCCTACAGGCTACAAAGACAGGCACAGGGACAGGGACCGGGACCGAGAGAGAGAGCGAGAGAAGACCAGTGACCGAGGCTGAAACCCGATACCTTTCATTAGAGCTGGCGAAGCAGACGGGGTACGTGGCAGAGCATCCCGCTTTCTCGCATTTCCTGTACTTCTTCTCAGACTGCTCGTCTTCCTCCTCTGTGTCTGTGGCTTTTCTCTTGCACTGGAGACCCCGGGGGGAAGGTTAATGACAGACACGCTGGAGTAAAGACAAACATCAGTCTCTCCTTTGAAAATGTCGTTTTTTTTGTAAAACCTTTTGCAAACCTTGCTTTAAAGCTTTATAAATAAAGGTTATTTTACAATGATATTTATTATTGTTTTGACACTCTCCTACATCATTAGGATTATTAATAAGGAGATTTGTCTGAATGTGACTGACAGGGTGCAGGCCTCGTACCTGCCCAGGAGGAGGGTTGTTGGTTCGCTTCACCCTGACGTTGACCTGCCTTCCGGAGGAGCGGACAGACTGGCCGTCGCCCGGTGAGTCACCCGAGCTCCTCTTCTTGGACCGACGAGCCCCAGACGCATTTCCAGAATAGTCTAACATGGAAAAATAAGACAAGGGAAAAGACCGTTGTCGCAAATACCGTTAAAAAGACGCAAGCACTTTCTTCAACATTTGTTGTGTTTATTTAGCTGCTATTAATATCAGTAAAAACAGGGGATAAAAATGCAAGCCTATCCATGCAAAGCGAAAAGACAGCTATATGCCAGCAGGATCCCACGGCAAGCTCAACAATAACACACACTGACACCCAATGAGGCATGTGGAAGAAAAGATGCACCCCGCTGCGCAACCAACCTGCGTCCGTCAGCATTGCTGCCTGATCTGGGTCCTTTCTGCGTCGTATTAACTGCGATACAAGGCTGTTGTTTGCAGAAGTGTAAATGAATAAAACAGTTCTCTCACGTTGTGTAGGGAAATCAATGCGGTTTGGTAACCCACACCACTTCCGGTTCGGAGAAGGAACTGGGCGTTTTGCTCATGTGGTGTTTTCGGTCCATGCCGCTTTCCGTACTGGAAGGATCACCATGGCAACGGCATACGCGTCTGACTCCGGCAAACATAAAAGGGGGGATTTGGACCGCTTCCCGTTAATCCTACTCGTTGATGGTACCCGCTAAAAACAAAGTACCGTAACATGTGTCGGCTCTTCATGCCACAACAGACGAGGTCACCGTGGGCGGATCGGAGGACGGATACACACTAGGTGGCCCCGTGAACCGGCGATGCTGACCCCTGAGATTGACATCACAAAAGGTTATTTGACAGCTGAACATGGATTCAAACAAAGTAATGCACAGGCGAAGACCCGAAGCCCCGTTATTGAGGCCGGTAACATCCACTAAGGACAGGAAGGCATACAGGGTGAGTGACACAAGTTTACTCTTAGTTATTACAGGCTGTTTGGTCCAGAGTGACACACAGTGGAGTCAGATACAGGTCATTAAAGAGCAAGTAGGGATAAGATGCATTTTGATCAAGGAGGTTTATAAGTAGTCAATGGACATTGGCATCAAATATCAAATAAATTATATATAATATTATAATAATATCTTAATAGCTAAAAGATGATTTAAGCTATATTTGACTGCTGTTGTAATGCCTTTTGAAACCAGAGCTAGAATAGAGAGACACGCTTATTAAGCATAATTAATAAGCATGAAGTAATTTCATCATAATATCACCAAAAAAACGAATTTAAACAATCTTGCACATACTAACTCTTCCCAAGATCAGCTGGGCATCCTTGTAACCAAAAGGTTATTTTCATAAGCATCTCTTCACCCATCTTCACCCATCTCTCTGCAGATCCCCACTGTTTGCCTGGAGGTCAACAAAGTCATCAGTCTACTCGAAGGTCCATTGACAGTAAGCGTTCTAGACCCATCTCCTTTTATGTACATCATGTACCATAGTGCTACATTAATCAAGTCTTTTCTTTATTAAAGGCTACTTTAAAGGAGAGGCACCTTTTCACACTCAAGAAACTTCTGCAGAGGTCCCAAAACGGCTTTGTATCCTTTTGACCAATCGTATTCTGTTATTATTAGAAAGCTTAATCTCAGTCTACTGTGGTGGTGATAAAAATAAACATCATACGTCATACGAATGTCCATCGGGACCTGATAATGTCAAGTCCCCCAGGTCCCAATTTACAACTTCTATCGTTTATCCGTCAGCATTTTCCCTGTTCAGGAATAAAGTGGGCAACACCATGTCTCACTGGGACTGTTTCGCCAAAACAGCTTCTCATCTTACAGGATCACCCTTAACCGCACGTTTCCAGATCTTAAAAGAGCTGTCGGCAATCGGCAGGATCCTCAATATATGTGCGGAGAGGGCAAAGGCCCACCCCGAGTATGTCTCTGTGTTGTGTGACGCACTCAAAATCTGTGGGTAAGATCCTCCCTCCAAACAGGGAAACAATACATTTCGACCCAAGCAGAGTACGATACCAGAACGCAAATAACAAACTGATTATTTCCCCTACTTTTTTCGCCAGACTTCCCTTCCTGAAGGAGAGAGCGTCCGATGAGATCGCCTATGCCTACGATGTCAAAGAATTCCTCTCTGTCATGGGTATACATCAGTTTCCTAAAACGTGTTTTTCAAGAATAAGACATATGGGCCCGTTCGTTAAATACCACAACACGGTTGACTGATAGTGCTGTGGTTGGTCTGTCTCGCAGGGTGTTTGATGAGAGTGCCGAGCGTGGAAGTGAGACACGAGCTGTGTAGCTCTCTCAAGTGCTTCTACAGCCACGTGGCCCCCAGACACCTGCTCGACGGTATGGGGGGCCCCGCCACGACGCCCGCTGCCTCTCTCAACTCTAGCAGGAGATTCTCTAGACTCTCCTCCAGTGAGACCCTCTCCTCGCTCTGGTGGCGTCGGTGAAGCTGCTTCAGCTACTTTTTCTTTCTTTCTTTCTTTCTCTCTCTCTTTCTTTCTCTTTTTCTTTCTTTCTTTCTTTCTTTCTTCGTTTCTTTCTTTCTTTCTTTCCTTGTTTCTTACTTTTTTCCTTGTTCGCTCATTTGTTTCTTAATTTCTTTATTTAACACTTTCTTTCTATTCTTGTCTTTTACCTTATTTCCTTGTTTATTTGTGTCTTTTATACTTTCTTTCTTTCTCGCAACGAGACCATCTCGCTGTTGTGGTGATGCTGAGGTTTTCTGTTTTTCTTTACTTTCCTTGTCTTTCTTTCTCTCCTGCGGTTTCTTTCCTTCTCCTTTATTTTTCGTGTCTTTATCTCCTTATATCATTATTATTACATTTTCCATTCCTTCCATCACTCACGGCCCATCGTATATGGCATCCCATCGTAGTTATCTTCTACGTCCTCAGTGTGAGTCATAGTGGGTGCTGTCCCATCCCAAGCCCCCTCAGCGGGTTGACTCCAGCCTTCCCCCGGTGACCCGGTGTCCTCTCTGCCCCGCAGGGTTCCATCCCTCTAACCCGGGGTACCGGCTGCAGGTGCTGGAGCAGAGCTGCGTCGCCGAGACGATGGTCCTCTCCATGGCAACCCTGGAGGACCAGCCCGCCGTCAGACTGCT
This sequence comes from Gadus macrocephalus, assembly GCF_031168955.1. Taxonomy (NCBI): domain Eukaryota; kingdom Metazoa; phylum Chordata; class Actinopteri; order Gadiformes; family Gadidae; genus Gadus; species Gadus macrocephalus. Next base: position 5,128,247 of record NC_082403.1, read on the forward strand.
GGTCCTGCACACCCTGCAGATGATGACCAGCACCTCAGGTGAACACACACACACACACACACACGCACGCACGCACGCACACACAGGCAAGAATACACACGCGCGTGCGCACGCACACACAGGCAAGAATACACGCACACGCGCGCGCGCGCACGCACACACACACACATGCAAGAATACACACACACACAAGCATACACATACACACATAGACACAGGCAAACAAGCAACACACTCAAAAATCACACACCCCCAGGCATACACACACACTCAATCATATTTTCCAGTGCCTCTAGCAAATGACTGCTCATGTGTTTATCCGTCAATCACAGACACACACAAACACACTCACAAACTCTCCACACACACACTCACTCGAACACACACACACACACATATTCAAAACACACGCCCATCAGTAGAAACAAATTGCCTCTTTCGTTAAATAAGGCGAACCTCGACCCTTGAGGACGGACAAAGCATCTCATTACCCGGTGGGCCACAATCAGGGGGCCCACTCCGTCACAACCGTCCCGGCGCTGAGTGTCCTTGTCCCATAAAGTCCCAATGTCAACGGGTCAGCGTGTCACCGCTAATCAGGGTCTGACCGTGTGTCGCGTGGCGTCCCCCCCCCCCCCCCCCCCCCGACCAGACGCCAACTGCGCCCAGATCCTGAGGGCCCGCGGGGCCGAGACGGTGTGCCTCACCATGAACCAGGCCGACCCGTCGGGCCAGGCGCTGTTCCGCTCCTCCGAGGTCCTGTGGAACCTTCTGGAGCGCGGCTGCAGGGAGGCCGTGACCCGGCAGCTCAGCACCATGCAGTGTATCCTGTAGGGGCTCCGTGTGTGTGTGTGTGTGTGTGTGTGTGTGTGTGTGTGTGTCTGTGTCTGTGTGTGTGTCTGTGTCTGTGTCTGTGTGTGTGTGTGTGTCTGTGTCTGTGTCTGTGTCTGTGTCTGTGTGTGTGTGTGTGTGTCTGTGTGTGTGTGTGTGTGTGTGTGTGTGTGTGTGTGTGTGTGTGTGTGTGTGTGTGTGTTTGTCTGTGTGTGTGTGTGTGTGTGTGTGTGTGTGTGTGTGTGTGTGTGTGTGTGTGTATGTGTGTGTGTGTGTGTGTGTGTCTGTGTCTGTGTGTGTGTGTGTGTGTCTGTGTCTGTGTCTGTGTCTGTGTGTGTGTGTGTGTGTGTGTGTGTGTGTGTGTCTGTGTGTCTGTGTGTGTGTGTGTGTGTGTGTGTGTGTGCACTGTTGAAACACACGTTACTGATCAAGTATTCTGAATAGTAGATGCATACAAATATACATAAATGTGTAATCATGATGTGGACGATGTTGACGATTATTAATTTAACTCTATAGATGCATAGCAAAGATAAGAATATTTACATATATGTTCGTATACTTTCATTTTTATTGATTGACAGATTTTTTTTATGGATTTCTTATCAATGTTATGTTTCTTTTTAGGCGATTTTTTCAAGGATTATCCAGATATTATCCTATTAAACTCTCGAGTTCAAATCTTACTCTTGTTGTTGGACCAACGATCCACTCTGAGGCCCGACAACAAGAGCGCAATCTGAACTCTAAAATGATGTCCACCCTGAGGCTCTACCTCCCTCCCTGTGCTGCCCCCTGCAGGGCCCTGAAGGAGGCCTTCCTCCATCAGCTGCTGCGCGGCTCCAGGCAGTACGACCTGCAGCTCCGCAACGACCTGCTGGTCATCACCACCCTCATCGCCCAGATCCCCAAGTCCCCCCTCATAGTACGCAGGGGGTCTCTGCTCTCGTGTCACACCTGAACACCGGTTTATCTCTTACAGGCGCAGTGTGTACGGTTGGGCCCCTCCCAGTTAGTTGGCGGGAGATTTTCAGAATAAGAGTTCAGTCCAATCTCACCGGCTGTGCAACTGTTTGACCCTAGTAATTAGTGTAGCTTGGCTGGCTTGGAGGGGTTTTGGAAGGGTCGATGGTACGATTATTTTAAGCAAAGAAGGGGGCTAGGGCTTGCAGCATTTTTCATTTTTGGAATTCATCAAATATAGGATTTATTTTATTGATGCATTTATTAAAATCCCCTTGCATCACCATTCACTACATATATGTCCAGGTTATTTTAAGCTACGAGCTAGTTTAAATGTTACACATTTAATATATTGAATAATATCTTAACGAATGAATGGGTCTCAAATGAACACCTGCCAGACACAAAGTTTGGATCGATTTGTCCATTTGGCGGGTCAGGAAAGGTTAGTTAAAAGGGCCTGGCCTGGCCAGTAGATCTTTCCACTCTGAGAGGTAAAAAGTTAATATTCTAAGAGTGAATTTTGGACCAAAACATCTCTTACTTTGTATGTTATTTGCTTTTTGTATTTGTAACTGATTGTCTGTGTTTGATTTACAGGAAAGTTTGTTTGCGAAGCAGCTCGTCGTTTTCGTCACATTCCCTGAACGTGAGAACATCCTCTTCTGTTTTATCATTGAAATGACTAATCATTCATAATTATTCAAGGTGGATTATCGACTATAATAAAGCAATGGGTTGGAATAATTAAACTCCTTGTGTGTATGTAGACCTGTGATGGCTGTATTCATTCACTTATTTTCAGTAAAAAGTCACAACCCTTTGGTCCGCAACCTGAAGCTGACCTACAACAGCGAGGACTTTGAGATGAAGACTCTGCTGCTCAACTGGCTGGTCTGCATGTCCAAGGACCTCTCGGCCCTGCAGGTCAGCGGGGGGTCACTGGTCCCGCCGGTCACATGACCCACGCCCCCATGGGACTCGTCCTGAATATCTGATACATAGAGCGAGTCAACCAGCGACTTGAAGAGACTCTGTACCTTTTATCAGTAGTTTTGGTGTCTGTTTGTTAAATGAAACATGATTATTTAACTTCTTCACCAATGATTTTACTTTTATGCAGGTTTTTTTTCCAGTTAACTATTTATCCACGTTTCGGCAAACCTCCGTTTGCACCTTTCCAAAACGATTGATTAAGTTATCCTAATTAACTTTATTATTCATTACCTTGTTGTTCCTGCATGGTAGCTCTTCCGTGAAGGCCGGGTCATGCTCGCCCTGCTCACGCTGGCCAAGGCTCCGCGTAACCACGGCGACGGCCAGTCGCCCCGGGGCGGCGCCGGGCGCCACTGGTCCTCCGGGCAGCAGGAGGCGCTGCAGCTGCAGGCCCTGGCCACGCTGGCCCTGGTGGGCCCCCTGCTGGTGGAGGACTACACCAGCTGCCAGGGGAACACCTGCCTGCTGCTGCTGCTGGAGTGGTGCGCCGGGCAAGGTTAGCCACGCCGCGGGCCTCTGGTACAGGCCCCCTCACCCCCCCCCCCCACACACACACACACACACACACACACACACACACACACACACACACACACACACACACACACACCCTTCCCTACATCCTTGATGACATGCAACGGCATCCGACGTATATGTATTGGTTAGAAGGGTATTTAAAATGACCAATTACATTGTAGAGTTGTCTTTCCAATTTTCTTTCACGACCCTTGCTAAGCCTGTAGAAGCAACGTGCTGAAAAAATGTCTCTTGAGTTAGTTTGACCTTTTATTTGTCAAACGGGATCAATACGAACAAAAGCACAAAATCGAAATTAGGGTTAAAAAACGGTGTTGCCACCTTTTATTAGAAATAGTTATAGTACATATTAATATATCCAAGTACTGTGCTAAATAAATGTTTAGGCGTTCATACGGCTGTTGTCATATCCAGAGTACGACTGGTTACCAGTAGTGTGTTTGAACGTCCGCCGCAGACACCTACTTCGGCCAGGGCCACAGCTTCCACGGCGCCGGGGGGCGGGGCTCGAAGAAGGCCCAGATGCGGTACTGCGTGCGGGCGCTGCGCTCCATGACGGCCCTGGAGGACGAGCTCCTCAGCCAGGACCTCTGCGACCAGGGCGCCATCGGACAGCTGCTCGGTAACCTCAGACGGGCTGAGGGGTAGACAGGCTGGGAGGGCAGACAGGCTGGGAGGGCAGACAGGCTGGGAGGCTGAGAGGCTGAGGGATAGACAGGCTGGGGGGGCAGACAGGCTGGGAGGGCAGACAGGCTGGGAGGCTGAGAGGCTGAGGGGCAGACAGGCTGGGGGGGCAGACAGGCTGGGAGGCCGACAGGCTGAGGGGCAGACCGGTTGAGGCAGGTAGGGGTATCGGGGTGGTAGGCGGACAGACGGGTAGGAACGCAGACAGACAGACAGACCGACAGACTGACAGACAGACAGACCCAAGGGCAGGAAGGTAGACAGAAAGAGGGACAGACAGGTAGGGATGCAGACAGACAGGGAGGCAGGTTCGGAGGCAGATAGGTGAGATGGAAAGGCAGGCAGTAAGACAGATATACAGGTACAGACAGACAGACAGAGAGGAAGGAGGGTTGACAGGTACAAAGACAGACACACAGGTCGAGACAGACAGACAGAAAGAATGACAGACAGACAGACAGACAGACAGACAGACAGACAGACAGACAGACAGACAGACAGACAGACAGGTAGGAAGGCAGACGGACCGACAGGGAGACAGACAGTCAGACAAACAGGCAGACAAGCAGCGTTCTCTTCATTAATGTACACACATTATGATTCGACCAATCACCACGTGTCTCTCCACTATCCCCGCCCCCCAGGGGTCCTCATGCAGATGGAGGACGGGACGCCCGAGGAGGACCAGGACCCCATCGGCCTGGAGATCAAGTCGGACATCCAGCTGGTGCTGTCCGCCCTGTGTGAGACCGACCTGCACAGGAAGGTAGGGCCCCGGGCCCCGTCCTCTAGGGGGCCCCCTGTCAGCTGGGACCAGCCATTACCGAGCCTTCTCACATGGCCCCAGTGACATCACACGTGGGAGTGTCCGCCCGGATGAATGTATGATTGATAGATTGCTCAGCCAATCAGTCTGCCCGGTGGACCAGGCCAACCGGTCGACTGATCTACCTATTGCACATCTGGGTGCAGGGGCCCACGTGTGATGATGTCACACTATAGGGGGGGTTTTGATGGATAGACTTTGAGATGGCTTGTAATGGCAGACCGACGTCACACCTGCTGCCGGTGAAATTAGGTCCTTTAACGCACGACCCAAAACAAACCACAGATGGAGTTGAAGCATTTGCGAATGTCTCTGTTGAAAAATACAGCTCTGCTACTGAAATGTCGGTTTGTTCATCCTTTCTAAACACATCTCAACAGCTGTTCATTTTTCATTTAAAGTTAGAAGGCCCGCCGCTAAAACGATGGTTAATTTATCCTTTTAACAAAGCTGTGCTACACAGCAGCTGTCGGTGGGTTTGTAATTTGTGATTTCACTCTGCTTCTGCGTCCAAATGAATCACCTCATCACTCAAACCCTGGTAATGTTTCCCTTTAATGAAACCGCTCGACCCTCGGGTCGGCTTATCAGTTTAACCGACGGCTCCGCTCTCAGAGCTGAAGTGGAGCATTCGTCATTAAAACGGATACCTCTGTTGTTGACACGTTGAGCGCCTTGAGGAAGCAGACTCCCATCCGTCCTCCCGGGAGGCTCTGTCGTGATGGCACGTGTCCCGTGTTGCCGTAGGAACTGTTTGGAGCCGAGGGAGTGGAAATGGCCGTGCACTTCCTGAAGATGAGCCCGGAGAAGTTCCACAGCGGCCTGGGTCACAACCGCCTCATCCTCTCCACGGTGGACTGCGTCTGGTGAGTCCACACACCTTCTCCCCTGACCTCCTGGTGGTTCCCCTCTGTGGATGATCGCAGCTAACTCGATGGATTTGTTGGGATATTTGAGCAGGGAGTTGTCAATGTGTGATACTGAGTGATTTTCCTTCTTGTCAGTTCTGGGGTTTTATTGTCGGTTATTTGTGAATAATCTGGTCGGCACTTTGAGCGTTTAGGCGCTACAAGTCACGGTAACTACGCTTGTCCCTGACGCCAGGTCCTGCATCGTGGGATGCTACACCACAGAGGACTACTTCCTGGCCAGAGAGGGGGTTTTCCTCCTGCTAGATCTGCTCAGCGTAAGGAAAAGAAAACCAAACCAAGTCCCCAAAAATTCTCAATTCAATTAATTGTTTGCTCTGTATGCTTTTTAAAAACTTGGAAATCATATTGAATTTATTTGTTGAAAGTAAAAAAAAAAAATCTATGTTTTAAACATGATTCAAATGTCACAAACATCAAATGTTTCATTGCAATTGTAACCCTCCTGGAACGTCCTTTTGATTGAACCCATGAGGTCTCACTCCCGTGGTGTGGTCTGTCTGCCCCCCAGTGGAGCCCGCGCTACATGCGGGGCGTGGTCCTGGCCACGCTGCTGGACCTGTGTGACAACCCCAAGACCCTGTCCCACGTCATGACCTGGACGGGCGCCGGGGGCCGGACCGCCCCCGCCCTGCTGCTCCTCCTCTGGAGGGAGGAGGAGGCGGAGCTGGGGGTGGGCCGGGACCAGCATGGACGCATATCAGGTCAGGCCCCCGCCCCTCAACTACACTCCAGCCCCGGCTGGGAGGGCCTGGGTTCAAACCTCAATGCCTGAAGCCTTTCTGTCTCACATTCCTGTGATGTGAATATTGATCGTTGAGAATGTTAAGCCCTTAAAAGGGCAAAGGGAAACTTTGCCCTTTTAAGGGCAAAATTCTAAATAACAGATTGAGTTCAAAAAGAGTAAAGACGGAAGTTTAGCTGACCACACTTTCTCCCACTGTGGATTCAGAGGAATTCCCCTTGAAAAGGGACATTTTGTTTACATCTTTACAAAACTATTATAAATACTTTTGAAGTGTTTTTGCAGCTTCAGATACAACCAGGGCTTCTTTGCTCTAGGATACCTACAGGGCTGTGTTGATTGAACCCAGTACCTTTGGGCTGGGATTCAAACCCCCCCCCACCACTACACAATCCTACACTTTTAGCACCGCTCTTGTCACTGAGGCCCCCCCCCTCCCGTTTCCCTCCGTCCTGGGGGGGCCACAGACCCCACCAGGCCCCTCCTCAGCTGCTACCAGGCCGTGTCCGACACCTCCTTCAGCGCGGGCCAGCCCAGCCCTGCCGTGCTGGACCTCTCGGAGAACCTCCGGGCCAAGGTGTTCTCCGTCTTCTGCAAGCTGGGTAACAGAACCGCGGAACCCGGTGGTAAAGTAGCAGTGTTTCAAATGACGAACCGGTTAAGGGCGGTTAAGGTGTGTGATTGGACCCTTCGTGTGTCCTGCCAGGCTTCCACGACCTTCATGGACTGTCCACCGCGGACCACGTGACCCTCAGCATCGTCAAGAGATACCTGGACTTCAAGGTGTGGGGGGGGGGGTTTAGGAGGGAGTCTATACGTACACTCCCTTGGATCCGTGGGTCCTAGTTTATGGTCCCCCACAGGGGTGTCAGATCCGTGTCATTAAGAGAGAGCAGGTAGGGGTAAAGGGGGGAATCCTGCTCAAGGACGACCACAGGTAGACTGAGGAGCGGCTCTGGGTCAACTGGACCCAGAACCAGTGCTTTCAGGCTTGGAGTCGACACCAACACTGTGTGTGTGTGTGTGTTTATGGTGAACACTATTAGAGGTGAAGGGTTGTTGTGACGTTAGTATGAGAAGAACAACCTGTAGGATCTTGTAGTCTGAAGTCCTGGAGCCGTTCCGGTCTAGACCATCGTGAACCACGATGTAGATCTTCATGTTTTTTTTAAAAAGCCATCGCCTCCTGTGCTGGGCTCCCGTACTTAAAAAAAACCAAAATGGCGGTGCAGGTGGGCGAGGTGTGGGGCGAGGTGATCCAGGAGCTGGCGCTGGACGGCGTGCGCCCCGTGTGGCCGGACGCCGCCGCCCTGGAGGCCATGCGGAGGATCGCAGAGGACACGGCGAGCCGGGTGGCCGAGGAGCAGAGCGCCATCCTGGAGCGCCAGGAGAAGGACGAGCTCACCCAGGAGGAGATGGTCTACACCGAGGTTAGGAAAACCGAAGGGAAGGGTTGGTTGTAGGAACGTTTTGTTCATAATTAGGGGATAACAGGATTCACATTACTATGTAAATAACTGTCAATTAATGTTAATTGATACCATGTACAATTTTAATTTAGATTACTATTTTTACTATATTTAGATTTGTTGAACTTAACCGCCTGTTGAAAAGATATTTTAAGACTAGGCCAGGCTTTAAACCATATAGACAGGGACAGCCATTCACAGCTGTTTCTATGTCCCGTTCAGCCTTTAGGTGGTGCCGTCCCCCCTTTGATTATAGGGTTCAATAACTCTTTAATCATCAACGAAGGCCCTATATCGATCTAAACCCAAATGATTTTGGGTGAGGTTTTTGGCCGAGGTCTGAACCGAAATGTCGGACAGTTTAAACTATTAGCTTTAGTTTTCACCCAACGTCCTGTTCTTTCTCTCTCACAGATCAAGTCCCGTCAGAGGCAGCAGGAGCTCCACACCGAGGCCTGGGACCAGTACGTCTCCAGGACCTCAGACTACAAGGTCCTACAGGTTGGTACCCCATACCAACATCACCACAACCCTTCAGCTCTGGTGTACACTACACTACACACACATTAACACAAACACACACACTCACACACGTACATCAACACAAACACACACATAAACACGTAAAAACACACACATAAACACATGAACATACACACACATAAGCTTAGACACACATATAAAATACACACACAAACACACACACTTGCACACACGTATACACGCACGTACACACCTAAACTCACACGCACATACTCAAAAACACACACGCACACGCACACACACACACACACACGCACACCTAAACAAACACGTCACACACACACACACCACACACATAAACATAGCCACAAACAATGCCTCCAATCAATGCTGAGCCTCTTCCCCAGGAGGTCAGATCTCAGAGGGAGACAACAATGGACCTGTCCCGGTCCAAGTCCAAACCGGACAGTGGCGTCCGCCACCCATCAGAGGTCTGTGGTCTGGTTATCACATCGTGATGAAGATCCATTATCTTTCAAACTGGCCTTAGATGGCTGATAGGGCTTCAATAACATACTGATACTTTTTTCAAATGGTCAAAAAAAGAAAATAATTAATTATTTTTCCTATAGTTTCAGTTTTCCTATATTCGTTAAATCTGTTCACCAAAGATGGAATCGAAGCAAAAAAACTTGATAATAATACTATGTACTGTCTGTATACATTGGGGTATAAACAGTGTAGGCGCTGATGTTGTGTTCCAGAACTTCGTGGGCCGCGTGTTGAACCTGGATAGCTCTGGGGAGCTGACACTGGAGAGAGTGCCCCTCCGTGGCGTCGCTCAGCAGGCGGGGGGGCCCCCTGGTGGCCGAGAAGTTCCAGAATACTTCAGCACCGTGTCGGTCACATAACCCTCCTGCTCCCCGCCCTCGATTCTTCCGCTTGAGTCACTATTCAAAAGCCAAACGTCCAGAGTTTAGTGTGAGGATTCACTGTTGACTTAATAAAGCAGTAGAGGACGTTAATAAGGCAGTTTAATCGTCTTATTGTGTTAGCGGAATAACTCTGTACAAAAATTTGTACGGTTCGATGTTTCAAGGCTTCCTGTGTGTGATGCATTACAGAGAGAGAATGGCGAACTCTAGAAAAAGGGCAGATTATCTTTTTCATCAGTAGGAACCTACGACCTGATTGCCTCAAGAGGGTGGAAGGGGATTACGCTTGAAAGTCTTTTATTGCCCACTTGTGTGACAAGAGTGTACGAATCAGCTTCAAATAAACATCTCAGCCTAGATGACGGACTAAAGCAGTGTGTCTAAGTGGCTTTTTTTTTTTTTTATCCCAAACATCACCAAAAAAAACCACATTTAACATTGAAAATGTTTTTTGTTTTACGATGATTTTATCCTTGAAAGGTGAACGGATAAATCTCTACTCTGGGGACGAGATCCATTGGGGGGTCACACAGAGAGAGGGATGAGGTCACTCGATTTGCACATTCAGCAAGCTGCGTGTATCCCCACCACCCCCCCTTCCCCTTGTCTGGTCTACCCCTCCCCCCGTCCATGTGGATGAAGGGACTGTATGGTACATCAGGACCGCGTCTGTCTGAGGCTTCACACTACAATAAACCCCAGTCTGGCTCCAAATGACAGAGTGTGAATAATAGATGGGAGAATGCAGCTGTCATCCTACTTAATTATAAGATGAGGTACAGTTAATTAATCTAATTAATTAATTAATTACCTCATGATCTATTCCTCTATACAATGTTCATACAATGCAGTTATTCCCATTTTGTACTGCCTGCTTGAAATGTTTGTTAGCTAATATTACAATTTATATACAGAAATATAAATACCGCTAAATATTTCAAGGAAAATGTATTAGAGAAAATATACCTGAACAAGGAACACCCTTGACCCAAAAAGCAGCTGTCACAGAATAAGGAACATAAACCATTCAACTTGATAGAAAACCAAGTGGCTGATTCTCTGTTGGTGTGATCTTCTCAAGGACAAAAGGTGTGTTTTGTAAGGAGGATGGTGAGTTGTTGGTTGGATGAATAAAAAGGTATTCCTCCATTCCCTGTTTTGAGGTTACATAAGGCTCTGCAGCAACACATTAACACACATGTTTGTTCAAGCGCACACAACATGCAGCACTGAGACACGCAACCCTCCCTCTTCACTTCCTCTCTTTATCTCACTCTCTTCTCACGTCATGGCTCTTTTGTAACCTATTTTTTCTATCGCTCTCTCTTCTTTCTTCCTCTATCTCTATCTTTTCTCTTTCTCTTCACTCTATCTCTTCTTTGTCTTCTTTCTCTCTCTCTCTCTCTCTCTCTCTCTCTCTCTCTCTCTCTCCTCCCATTCGTGGACCAATCCGTGGGACCAAATCCCTTTTGACAGGGCCAGAGCTTCCGAGCCACTGTTGCGTGTGAGTGTGTGTGTGTGTGTGTGTGTGTGTGCATGTGCATGCACGCCCCTGTGAAGGCACAGACGAGAGGTCTGTCTGGGACCAGGGAGGTGAGCCAGCCCATTCAGACGGGCGGATAGGGTCGGGGGCACACGTTGAACAGGGGTAGAGACAAAGAGAGAGACACACACACACACACATCCATACAAAGGGGGTCTCCACAGTCTATGAAGCCGGCTGGAGCCACTGTTGGTTGGGGCTACGCCTGTCCGTAGAGTCGCCCTGCACAGATTGATGAAGGTGAGGATGGATTTGGATTCGATTGGTCTATCACTTCTCTCCACTTCTGGCAGAGTTCTGGTTTGTGGTCGGGGAGATGGAGCTCTACTTGTTCAGATGGATTTGCATGGGAAATAATTTGTCAAACCGAGAAAATCAAGGAAAGAAGTTGAATCTGGGAAATAAATCTCAAAGTTGCATGATGTTTGTGGATTATATATCAAATGTGTTTTTTATTTATATTTGTGCACTGCCAAGAAACTTTTTTTCCCAGAAACTTTGTATTTAACATCATCAAATTTATTTTTTATCCATATTTGTGCAATGGTAAGAAACTCTTTTCCTAGAAACTCTGTATTTACCAACTATGTTTTAGTATCGAGATTTTGATAAGAATGCTAATATTTGTCACTAGCTTATGTGTAAATAGCCATGTGGTAATTACAAAAAAAATTGTGTTTTTTCATCTGAATATCTCCCGCACTATCATTTTCGTATAAGTCTTGTTCCTCCATTGTGTGAAGCCTTGTGAGACCATAAGCTGAAGTCCCAGGCGTGTGAAGTCCCTTTTGTCTCCTCCTCCAGCAGTGAGAGGACGTTGCCTGCTGACCCCCGAGAGATCCATCCTTGGCAGGCATGATCATCAGGCTGAGCAGGCTGACCCCGGGGTACTCCCGCCTGCTCCAGGTACCGTCCATCCGCCTTCAGCTCATCTCAAACTGTTCAAAAATTGAGGAGAAATATGTAAATAAACACTGAATGGGAGGAACGGTACAGTAGCCAGGGGGACTCCCTAACCTAAGGTTGCTGGTTTAAATAAATAAATGCTATGTTTTGAATAGGGACAGTGCATATTAATGAACATTGATCTTTAAACATCTTTGTAAACATGCCGGATTATAGCGGAGCTGCTAATTTGCATCTGTAGTCCCTAATAAAATAAATACAAAAAGTACAAACAGAAGAGACAGCAAATAAATAGATAAAATACAAATAGAAGAGACAGTAAACAAATAGACAAAATACAAAGTAGAGGAGACAACACACACAGCATAATGCATTACACAATCATAAAGATACCCGATGCAGACAGGATAAAACAATGCATTATGTCCTAGGGGTTCGATCCCCAAAGTTTACCCGGAGGCATCGTAGAGCAAGCAAGACGTCCTAGCCCCGTCTGATCCTAAACTAAACGTATCAAACAATTCACTTCAAATATCCTTTTATAGAAGCACCTGCAATGTCTGCTAAGGAAAAGGAAATCATATTTAATTGTGTAATGTTTGGGTTTTGGATAGTTTTAATAACAGCCATCCGTTTAATAAAGAGACATTCACAAAGTAATAGTTGTCTGACTTTGACATGGTTGTTGTTGTTGTTGGATTAAGTGGGTCAGGAAATGACGCAATGCTTTGCTTCATAACGGAGTCAGGCTCTGGAAACTGATGGGAATTAATTGTTCATAGACAGCAACTGCATCGTGGGCTACATAGAGAGATTACGTTATGTAACATCAAGAAGGCTTCAGGGTACTGCTCCTTGTTATAAAGGATGTAAACAGCATTACCTCCTTATTAGTTTGCAAATGTTGCCTATTCTGAGAATGCATCAAACAAAAGCAATGTTGATATCGCTTTCTCCATTTAAGTCCAATTAACACTAATTAATTAGTGAATCCTTATTTCGGGCTGTTGACTGTCTTGGGTTATGTTTGCACCTTGACCGGAACAAATTCCCGTATGACTCGTCGTTTGGGCAATATTGCAGATTCTGATTCAAGCGATCCATATTCTGACTCATCCTATCTCTCCTCCTCCGCTGTCTTCCATCTCTCCGTCTCTCCGTCCCTCCGTCTCCTCTTCCAGAGGCAGGTCTCCGGGGAGGTCCAGGTGCAGCATCAGACCAGCTTCGTCAACCCCATCGCCATGACGATGGCCGCCCTGGGCCTGGGGGTGTCTCTGTACAGTACCAAGCGGCTGGCCGAGAGAGTCCAACTGAAACAGACGGCGAACTGACGCCGCACCTAAATGTAGACACGCACCTGAGTGTCGAAGTCACGATGGATTAGGCTGCTTTCACTAAACAAATTGTAGGGCCCCTGTCACTGAGCTGCAAAGTGCCATGTTGTTTTTGTATGAAGTTTGTTGTTTTGTGAGTCTTGAAGAAGGTTTGAAAGGTTTGTGTGGAAGATGAATATAGTTCTGTAATGAACTGGTTGGAGAAGTAAAGGTTTGTCCCTTGTACTGTGATGTGAACAAAGATTAAGAAAGTGTGGAAATTCGAAAAAGACATGGTCACCATCATACTATATGAAGCAGATTTCTTAGGGAATAGTTCAGTAATAAGGATATAGAGAATATTTCGTCACCACCTTTTGTCAAGAAGTGTCACATTAATAAATCTGATGGACCACACAGAAAGTTCTTGAAAGTGAATATCTTCTGTCCTGCTAACTAAATATTTCCCCGTATATCTTTGTGATTCATTATGTTTCCATCTATTTCTGTTTGTGTCAGCTAACCTCAAAGATGTCGCTTAAACTGATTTTAATCTCTGGACCTAATCTAGTCTGCTAGTCTGACTCTCTTGTATGTAACATTTGTAAACTCCTTCAATCCCTTCGATATTAAATATCATCCGGTTAATCAAATTAGTTATGACGCAAACACTTCTATTACTTATTTGTAATTCATTTCCATGAATGGCTTGAAATTAAACAAAAACATTGAAAAACGAAATGTGCTGTTTCCCTTAACTGACCTCGCACCCAGTGAACATGACCGTGACGCTAATAGGTGAACGGATGGATTGGCTGATAAACATGAAAGGTGGAATTCAGAGCGTCGTCCATGTGGAAGCGGCCGCGAGGACACACACATTGTCCCGCTGCCGGCTCACTGCCGGCTCACTGCACACACTGTACAGAGGAATCCATGTGAATGGGACGGGGGCGAGAGGAGATGAACTTCACCCTGAGGATTAGACACTGAACCAATGAGATTGGACACTAAAAGACCCCCCTGGATACGGCTAACATCAAAAGACCCTTTGGGGAACGCTTTTACCCGTTTGGTTTCGGCCCGAATGAGCTGATTACGAAGAAAAAAGAAAATAAACAAACAAACAATACGCAAAATAACTTTTGGTAACACTTTATAATAAGGTGCCATAATAAATAGCAAACTAGTTAGCTAATAGTTCATATATTTTTCATCATTGATTAAATATTAGTTGTTTGCATAACCCTAACCCTAACCCCTAACCCACTACCCTAACCCCAACCCTAACCAGCGAAACCCTGTGGTCAGTGAAAGAAAACGATTAAAGGGGTAGTTCAGAATTTTGGACATAGGGCCTGATTCCCAAGTTAGCCCTGGTGTTCTTTATCATTGGAGACAGTTTAACACATTTCTTTCAGTCCTTCTAGTTGCAGAGTTCGCTCGTGCTAGGCTAGCGCACGGCAGCAACGGGCAATACTAGCCGGCTAATAAAACAGTCTTACCCACTCCACAGTACACTCGAGGTAAATCAATTATAACGCCAGACTATACTAGTAAATGTCTGTGTTGATAGAATAATGTTCGAAATAAAACTAACCTCGCATCGCATGAATCATCGCATTTTGAGGGACTACTTTCTCAGCAGCAGCGGAATTTAACCTAGGTATCAGTCCGCCGCTGCCACGCCACGTCGCCACCCATCGGTTTATCTGTCGGTCCTTCATGGACAGACCCATAACGGGATGGATGGAGAGTTCAGACAAGAAGCCCAGACAGACGTGGGAAGAAGAGCCATCTAGGTGTGTGGGAACCGCCTGATGTTGTTAGAGGGGGAGATTGTTTGATCAACTGTCATTCCCTTGCCACAACGTGTTGGTATTAGCTCACTTGATCATCCTCATTCATTATTAAATTTGATAGACCGCCAAAAATGAAATAAATACAAGTGGGTGGGTACGTGAGAGACATTCAGGCAGAAACAGTCGATATTTTGTGTGTGTGTGTGTGTGTGTGTGTGTGTGTGTGTGTGTGTGTGTGTGTGTGTGTGTGTGTGTGTGTGTGTGTGTGTGTGTGTGTGTGTGTGCGTGCGTGTGTGGAGGGGGGCTGTTCGCGCGCACGTGCGCGTGCATGCGTCTTCCCTCCCACGTGTCTGTGCGTATATAACTTTCTGTAGTTGTGAGGGGGGGGGGCATTTTGGGCGGGAGTTGGTTCGGTCGTCGCTCTTCCTCCGATCCAGCAGAGGTCACTTATCCCTGATGGGTTCGGAACCCAAACCCCATGCAGAGTAAGACACCGAGCTCTACGTGGTGCTGCGGCTCAGTGATGCTATGCACGCTGTAAGTTTCCAGTGTGCCGGAGAGAGAGCCTGCTGCCGTGGTCACCAGCTGATGGGGATTTTACGCAGGCTAGCGATGTAACGGATTCCGCGTAAACAGGGGAGATAACCCCCACAACAATTCAACTTCTAAGGAGCATTATAGCACTAACTTTTGGATATGATTCTTAAATGTAAAATGCCATTTGAGCCTTTGCGTAAAAGTGGGTCTTGCTGCAGGCTGCACCGCCGTCATCACTCCCCGTCCTATCATCATCTTCGTCGGATCTCCACTTGATTCTCAAGGAGGACGATAGGTTTTTTGGAGAGTTGAGAGCGGGGAGACCGAGGGCTCACCTGCCAACGCCTCCTCAGTGATGGCTCTGTCATGTCAACCGCTGGGGTCGTTCCCTCCACGGCTCAGTGTTTGCGTTCTGCTGATCGTGTTTGTTGCCGCCGCATCGGCGAGTCACGACGCGCCTCAAGACGGCACCCACGATCCAACGAATGTCGCCCACAAAAAAGGCTTCCCCGTCCTCTTGTTCAACTACGATCACGTGAGAACCCCCTTTGAGATCTCCCTATGGATCCTCCTCGCCCTGCTGATGAAACTTGGTGAGTCGGAGCCTGCCTCCCCCCTGGCACTTGAGTATTTGTTTATTGATGATGTCGTATATATTTCAACGTCATATCGAATTGCTGAACTGAACACCAACGGTATAGAAGTACAAAGTAATGGCGTTTCACGAGCAGACACACTCGCAATCTTTGTACTTAATCAATTCGGGTAACGGTTCGTTAACACCCCGCACAGCCCCACCCGGGAGGTCAAATTGTCCCACTGCATGAACACCACCCACCACCCACCCTTCACCCCTCAATACATTTGTCTGCCAGAAATAGATGATGCATTTGCAAAGGATAACTTTGTAACTAGAGCTGTGTGTGTGTGTGTGTGTGTGTGTGTGTGTGTGTGTGTGTGTGTGTGTGTGTGTGTGTGTGTGTGTGTGTGTGTGTGTGTGTGTGTGTGTGTGTGTGTGTGTGTGTGTGTGTGTGTGTGCTTGGGGGGAGGGGGGGGATGTGGGGGTGTGTGTGCTCTCAATTCTTATCGTGTAAATCACTGTAATCACATAATTGAGGGCTATGATATATTTTGTTCTTGTTAGGTTTGTATTGTCTATAAAGTTCTTGCAGTTATACATTTGTTTTTTGGCAGTTTAATTCAGTATTTTGTATTAAAACAATTGTAAAAGTAATAAAGTCAACATCAAACTTCATTGCAGAGCACTAATGACAATAAAATCGACCTATCAAAAAATGGCAGTTAACTTGCTAAGAGAGACACCCTTTGCGGGAAAACGACAGGGTCCCCTTAGAAGGCCTCTGATTGGCTGAGCAGGGTCGTGCTCTGCTTATCATATGGCCCAGCTGTTGGCTGTCTGGGCCGCTGGGACTTCGTGCTCGCTGGTCCCCGTTTGATAACAAAGAGCGCCCTGTCGGTGGACAAAGCGCGAGGGTTTGGCGTGCGGCTGTACGGACTGAACACACCACTACTGCATATATTAGCTCCACAAACCCGGTGGCTGTTTTATTGATAATGTGTCAGGCTCTGTATATGGGTTCGCAGAGGATGGACAGCATAGCTCGGAGGCTTTTTAATATCGCAGAGGTGTTTGACACTTTTCATAAGCAGTGTGTGGTTATCCTGGTTGTCTGTCCTGACTCTTAATGTATAAGACGTAATGCACGTTGAGTTCTGTACCCACATAGAGGATACCGATTTTCATTTCAGTATGGAAATGAAGCCTCCTGCATTGTTTACAAGTAAAGCTTGGTTGAACATAAAAACAGAAGCATGTTGATATGAATACTTAATGAGATTAATATACAGGGTCAAAATAATTGTCTCTTTCTCTGTCTGTGATTCACTCTCTCTTGAATGACATGGTTCAATCCTTTCCGAAATGGGGACTAATGGAATCATAACTGCTCTAAAAAACCTGCTCTCCCATTCATGAAGTATTGATTCTCCACAATATTGCACCGTGTTGTTGTCCTCTTGTAAGACATCAATCTAGAGGCAATAACCGCACCATTAGAGTGGCTACAGGCAGAGGCCATCAATACCTAACACGTTGTGAAGAGGGATGGGGGAGTTGGGTTGCTCTTTCATGGCTCCCTCATCCCCAGATAAATGCTTGCAGCCTGTTTGATCATTTGGTTCGCAGTATGATTCTGTTGACTCTGTTGAATCGATCGCTTCTCTTCTTTTTCCCTTCTCAATAATTTCTTTCTTTCTTTCTCCAGCTTTATCTCTGTCTCTCTACCTATGTGTCTCTCTCTCTCTCTCTGTATGTCGGTCTGTCTGGCTGTGATAAAGTGCAACAACAAAGCCAATTGATCTGTCTCTAAGGTGCGGATACATTATCAAAGTAGATCTCTCTCTATCAAAAGTTTTAGAGTAACAATGCGGAACTCCATCTCTCTCTCTCTCTCTCTCTCTCTCTATCTCTATCTCTATCTCTATCTCTATCTCTCCGTCTCTGTGTTAAAGTGCTCCAGTTACAAAGTTGATTTATCTTGATCTCTGAAGTTGCTCTACAGTATCATAGTGGGTCCGCCTCACTTTGATGGAGGCCTCGAAACACGATGCACACGTCTCTCATTCTCTCTCTCTAGAGAACTACTCCAACCAAATACCCTTCTTTAGAAAACTAACCAAACCACTCACCACTACCTCTCTTAAGAACTACACTTACAAATCGGACACACGGCTCTCTCTCTCTCTCTCTAAAGAACTACGTTAACCACTCACCAACATCTCTCACTGGCTCACTAAGAGAACGACACTATCCAATCTCTCACACGCCTCTCTCGCTAAAGTACCGCCCCTCTCTGCCACCCCCCAGGGTTCCACGTGATCCCGCGGGTCTCCCAGGTGGTGCCCGAGAGCTGCCTGCTGATCGTGGTGGGCCTTCTTGTGGGGGGCTTCATCAAGGCCATCGGCGAGAAGGCGCCCGCCCTGGACGACACCCTCTTCTTCCTCTACCTCCTGCCCCCCATCATCCTGGACGCCGGCTACTTCCTGCCCGTCCGGCCCTTCACGGAGAACGTGGGCACCATCCTGGTGTTCGCCGTGGTGGGCACCCTGTGGAACGCCTTCTTCATGGGCGGCGTGATGTACGGCGTGTGTCAGCTGGAGGGCGGGCAGCTGGCCAGCGTGGACCTGCTGTCGTGCCTGCTGTTCGGCTCCATCGTGTCGGCCGTGGACCCCGTGGCGGTGCTGGCCGTGTTCGAGGAGATCCACATCAACGAGCTGCTGCACATCCTGGTGTTCGGAGAGTCGCTGCTCAACGACGCCGTCACCGTGGTGAGGGGGGGGGAGGCGGAGTGAGGGGTGGCGATATTTGTGGCGTTGGGGAAAGTAGAGTTTGTACGACTGACGTTGTCCTCGAGGTCACACCTTGTGCCGTGGTTCTCAAGGTCACACCTTATGATCCACATCCGTCGTGCAAACTCTACTTTTTCACTATTGGTGAAAATGATGGTGTGATTCTACGCTTGGTGTAGAATCCCTGCCCTCTAACTGATCTGGAACGTGAGATGGGTTTAGACGGTCGTGACACAGGTTGGTTACACCAGCGAAAACCACCACCTTGAAGGCCACATGCAGTGTGCAGACTCTACTCTTTCGCCCTTGGTCCAAACAGCTGCCTTTTTACAGTTCCCCCACTTGCATATAATGTTTGGTGTGGTTATATCTCCTTCGACCTCAGTGCAGTCTTTTATCTTAATTTTCACACGCACACCTCCTTTTTCCTTGACTTTGGTTATGAAATGGTTGCTTGGTTACTAAGTAGTTATTTTCATTGAAAATACAGATCATTCTTGTTTAAAACATGGTCGATTTGTGTTCTTCTGCTCTGTTATGATTGCGGTCAAGGCCCTGTCTTCATCTCTTCATTTCTCTTTCCATGGGACTTTTGTGTGTGTCGGTTATGAATGAAGCAGACTATCTATCTAGGAGGTCATTCAGAACGGAGGCACAAGTGCACTCGTTCTCCCTCTCACCCTCACTCTCACCCTCATTCACACACTGCGTGTCAGTTCCCTTCGAGCAGAACAGCTGTCAGGCGTTTCCCAGTCATACACTGCACCGATTTCTTCTCGTGCGCGTCAAGTTTTGTTTGAATAAGCAAGCGTATCGTCCGGGATCTTAAGCAAATCCACCATCTCAGTCAATATTGTCATCAAGATTGCAGAGAAACGTATCTCTTATCTGTGTTCATGCAAGCGCCTACTTTGTTTCAGAGCTAGAGAACTATTGTGCTTTGTGACCGTGTTTGAGTTCAGCACCATGATGCAATGCATGTTTAGGCTGTTGATAATGAGTCCGCCCACATACATAGCCAGGAAGTCACATGACCATCCCTGACCTTTCATTGGTCTCCAGGGACATAGTCTCTCTAAATGTTATTGGACTACACTACACACATAGTTTTACCACATGATTCCAATAGGCCTGGGGTGGCTTTGTTAAAACGAGTCCAGCATAGTATATGGCAGGGTTGTGTAGTGGTCTGGATCCTGTTTTTCCCAGACTGAGGATTCTGTGTTTGGTCCCTGAAGTATGCATCCTTGAGCAAGATGACTAACCACTGCAGTCCCCTTAAATAATTGGCTGAAGGCTTCTGCTCAATTACAAAATTGTAATTTGGTTGTTTTAAGTCTTTAAAGGCTCAGTTCCGTTGACTGCGTTCTTTAAATGTTGCCGGTAGACACACAGCGAATTAATTAAACCGGTTCTTCAGAGTATGCCATTCCTCTTTATCCACCTCAATTAATTTGCGGTTTAATTCCAATTAGTTTCCAGACATAAAGTGCTTTCAGGATATATCATCCCTGTTCATTTCCTCACTCGACAGAGAGAGGTCGACTACACAGGAAGTAAAAAAAAATAAAAATTAATCTTCGGCCTTGGTACAAAAGGTTGTAAGGTCTTCTTTCTAATGGGGAATTGGTTCTGCTTGTGTTTGGAGGTTTCCCAGAATGTCCCTTCTATTCTTAGCCCAGGCTTCGTTGAGGTTCTTCTGCTAGGCTGCCTTTCCGGGGTGAAAACGGCAGCATCACATGGCCGTTGTGTACGAGGACCCTGGAGTCAAACCCGGCATTAGAACACACAGTGGTTGCAACTTGCAATAGATGGAAGAAATCGAAAGTTGCCAAGGCATAAAAAGTTGTAATAAGTGATGCAATTACTTACTCGTGGCTCGTGTATTTCTTTAGAGAGAGCTATTGGTGAGTGGTTAGTGTGATTTCAAGTATGAGCTCTGAATGCCTGAACACAACGGGCCATAACAATTATGCTCCCGTTGCTTAACACCCATTGGCCAGTTAAGGACAACAGCCACTGATTGACAAAACAGTTGGAAATGAGCCATCAGCCCTCGTTGTTTAACTGACAACAATTAAACCGAGCGCATTGACGATAGCGATTGGTTGAATTTCAATCAAACCTGCATCTGATTGGCTCTGCCAATCAAGGTCATGAAACGAGTGATTAAAGTGACCCTGTGTATCTAAGCCTTGTGCGTCCGTCCCTCCTTCAGGTCCTCTACCACCTGTTCAAAGAGTTCTCCGCCGTCGGCACGGTGACGGTGCTGGACGGCGTGCTGGCGGTGGTGTGCTTCTTCGTGGTGTCCCTGGGCGGCCTGCTGGTGGGCGCCATCTACGGCGTGCTGGGCGCCTTCACGTCCCGCTTCACCTCGCACACGCGCGTCATCGAGCCCCTCTTCGTCTTCCTCTACAGCTACATGGCCTACCTCTCGGCCGAGGTCTTCCACCTCTCCGGCATCATGTCGTGAGTACCATGGGACCGTTGGAGGTTTACCACGATAAGAGTCCCCGTGAGCAGAGGGGGGGGGGGGAGGCAAATCGAGGTCCTCATCGGCAAATAAAAGTTCCCTAAGAAGATGGTTCAACCACACCCATCATCTCCTGCACACGTCTTAACAAGCATCTGCCTTCAAATAAAACGCTTTAATTTTGAAGGCAAGGAGCCTCAATGCTTTGTACCCTGGACTCCACACTGCCTCCCATTGGCTGAAGGCAGCACAACACACAGTAAACTGGAAAAGTTTACTGAAAGTTAGATTAAGTAAACCTTGAGAAAGCGATATCTTCGCAGGAAGATAAACAGCCGAGCGAACAATCGTCTCCACCTCTCCTGAACGGTTTTCCATCTCGTCTCCAGGCTGATCGCGTGCGGGGTGACCATGCGTCCCTACGTGGAGGCCAACGTCTCCCACAAGTCCTACACCACCATCAAGTACTTCCTGAAGATGTGGAGCAGCGTGAGCGAGACCCTCATCTTCATCTTCCTGGGCGTGTCCACGGTGGCAGGCCCCCACGCCTGGAACTGGACCTTCGTGGTGGTCACCGTCGTCCTGTGTCTGGTGTCACGCGTCATGGGTGAGCAACGCCGGAGATGGTGGTTTTTGTTGTTGTTGTTGTTGTTGTTTTTTGCATTTTTATGCTTTATTATAGAGTGAGATAGAGAGGAAGGCATGGGAGATCGAGGCATGCAGCAAAGGTTTTTTTCTAATTTGTATGCGAGACTAGGTTGTGTCCAATTAGTTTGTGGCTATAAGTGATTTGATTTGATTGTTTATTGTTGTTTAAGTGATGATTTTGATTGGATCCAAATGCTCCAGCATTACGTTTTGCTCAGTAGAAGTCCTTGGCCGAGAGGAGGGGACAGTTTGAGGTTCCTAAAATAAGTCCTTAGCAGGGGAGACGGTTAGGGGAGTCCGAGATAAAGGTTGTTAGCAGGTGGGGGAGACGGTGAGGGGATGCCAAGATAAAGGTCCTTCACAGAGAGGGGGAGACAGTGAGGGGATGCCAAGATAAAGGTCCTTCACAGAGAGGGGGAGACAGTGAGGGGAGACAAGATAAAAGACCTTCACAGAGAGGGGGAGACAGTGAGGGGAGACAAGATAAAAGACCTTAGCAGAGAAGGCGGAGACAGTTAGGGCAGACAAGATAAAGAACCTTCACAGAGAGGGGGAGACAGTGAGGGAGGGGATGCCAAGATAAAGGGCCTTCACAGAGAGGGGGAGACAGTGAGGGGAGACAAGATAAAAAACCTTAGCAGAGAAGGCGGAGACAGTTAGGGGTCTCCAAGATAAAAGTCCTTATCAGAGAGGGGGAGACAGTTAGGGGTTTCCAATATTAAAGTCCCATGCTCAGGAAGTTTAGAAAGTAAAAGTTAAAGCAAATTTTTTGGGGGGTTAATCCTCGACTTCTTTTTCATTATGAATTAATTCTGACATTTTTTCCCACTCTTTCCATATTGTCTGTTTCAGGAGTGATTGGCCTCACGTATGTAATTAATAAGTTCCGCATCGTCAAGTTGACGAAGAAGGACCAGTTCATCGTGGCGTACGGCGGCCTGCGAGGCGCCATCGCCTACTCCCTGGGCTTCCTGCTGCCCGACCACCACATGAAGACCCTCTTCCTCACCGCCATCATCACCGTCGTGTTCTTCACCGTCTTCGTCCAGGTGAGAGAGAGCTCCTTGTACAGAGAGTACGTCTTTAGTCTGAAAACAATGTTTTTTTTTTGTTTTTTTTGTCAGTGAAAATTGAATGTTGTTCTTCGGTTTTATTGTTTCTCGGAATACCGAAATTTTCTTTAATTTTGTTGAAAGTATGTAGGATTCTTCATTGTATCTGTTTATAGAAAACGGTCTTAACCATCGTTTTTTGAAAGGATGGAGTGGATGCATTGGGCGGCTTGCCAGTGTTTCTATATGTTCTAGGACAGGGGTGTCAAACTAATTTTGGTTCAGGGGCCACATACATTTATTCACAGATAGGCCAATGGAATTGAAATAAAATGCATTTCACATTCATTAACTGTTTTTTTTATAGAGTTGAGGAAAATCACCTGAACCAACTCACCACACTAAACAAACTCAAGTGGGGGCTACGAAGAAAGCCAGCATACTGCCTTGAAAATGTAAATGTGCACATATAAATAAAATAAACAAACATAAAAGTTATAGCAGTGCATGAGCAATGAGATTAGGCTACATAAGATCAAACTGTTTTGTAGGCTACTGAAGCTGAGAATGATATACTGCACAATATTCATTGTCTTTTAACATGAAACCTGAGTAAACTTATTTTCAAAGATCTGTATTCATCAGAGTGCAAACATTTCTGAAAGAGCATCACAAGAATTACGCCCAGGCCTTCTTGCTGATTAACTTTTTTTTTTTCTCACTGCAGTCTATTTGCTGCTGCTGGCTCCTGAAACTTGGCATCTTTTAGCCCTTACGAGTGCATCAATATCATATTTCTCCTTCATATGGTATTGTAGGTCAGCCTGAATGTCTTTATCTCTGAGAAGAGTGTCAAACTGACGGTGATTCGCGCTCTGATGAAACTTACAGTTTTTACAACCACACTCATAACATGATCCATTTTTTGTGTTTTGCAACACAACGCTTCTTGATTCAAAATACAGTGAAATGCCCAAAAATCTTGTCCCCCATTTGCGCTCTGTACTTGCTCTCGGGATTTTGTCACAACGCCTGCCTTTCTCCCGACCATTGATGGTGCGCCATCTGTACCCAGGCTGACGGCACGGGACCAGTCCACTCAGACCTTGTCCAGCGCTCCAACGAGAGAGCTGAATATGTCATTCGCTGTTGTAGTGTCCTTCATAGGCACCAATCAAGGAACTCCTCAGTGATTGTCAAAGTCTCATCAACACCCCGAATAAATATGGCCAGTTGAGCAATATCTGTTATATCAGTGCTCTCATCAATTGCAACCGAAATAGCAATATATGACTTGATTTTATCATTCATTTGCCTGCGAGGCCAAAGTCTCCTGTGAGCTCTGTTACCCTATCTGCAACAGTGTTCTTGCACAGACTAATGTTGGCAAAGGCAGATCGCTTTTCAGGGAACACGACTTCTGCAGCCTTCAGCATGCATGTTTTCACAAACTCACCATCAGAAAATGGCTTGGATGCTTGCACTATCTCGTGAGCAATAAGGCATCACTGACCTCGCGGCTGAAAGTAAAAGTAGACTGCTGTTTCTTCAGACCAGCTAACAATTAGTCTCCTCTCCTCTCCTCTTTTCTTAGTTGTCCTTTCAAATAGTGATATTTTTCTTTATGAGTCTCATAATGGCGCCAAATATTATATTCTTTGAGCACTGAAACTTGCTGATTACATACCAAGCACACTGCTTTTGTATTCACCTCTCTGAATAAATAATTCTCAGTCCATTTTTCCTGGAAAACTCTGCACGCTGAATCCACTTTTTGGTAATGGGGATGTCAAGTGTGGAATTCCTTCCTTTTTTTGTTTTGGCTGCCCCCTAGCGGCTGGAGGGAGCATTTTGGTTATTTCTTTAGAAAATCATAACTCATCACAGGAATGGGCTAGAGACTTACTTTTTCTTTGTTGACATACTCAGAAATTAATGCTCTACAAGGCGCGGGCCTGATCAAATCATCTCGGGCCGTATGTTTGACACCACTGTTCTAGGAGATACAACAGGGCATGAACAACGTGTGGTAAGGCTTCTTAATGTGGTGATGGGGTTCTCAGGGCATGACCATCAGGCCTCTGGTGGAACTGCTGGCCGTGAAGAAGAAGAAGGAGACCAGGAGGTCCATCAACGAGGAGATCCACACCCAGGTCAGAGAGAAGGAGCCGTCGCATCATAATAATGATGATGAATATCATTATGTTTCTTTTAATATATTTTATAATATATGAATACAATTTTTCGATAAGTATGATACTTTATATATATTTAAAGCTCCAAGTGCCCAATAAAATATAATATAAACCATGAGAAGAACAGAAACATTTACATAATGTAGCAGACACTTCAACTCAATAGTGGCTTTCAAATGAGTCCGATCAAAACAAACAATCAATATCGGGGTAACTTAATACCTCCTTGTTGTGCTTTGGTTCCTGTTATTTTCTCTGATGATTAATAATTGATAAACCATGTCTCCATTAGTTCCTGGACCACCTCCTGACGGGCATCGAAGGCGTCTGTGGACACTACGGACATCACCACTGGAAAGACAAGTAGGTCTTGGCTCTGGCCATCACCCCTCCACCATGCACCATGCACCATGCACCATGCACCATGCACCATGCACCATGCACCATGCACGACTTAGTACTTGCCTGGACCTTTTTTTTAAATTGAGCATTATAAAAATATTGACCTGGTCCTTTTTTATTTACTTTGTTTAAATACACGTTGCCCCGGCAATTTAAGCTACCTTAGTTTTGTTTATTTTAGCTTATGTTACTATAACTTATCTTAGTTTATCTCGGTTTATCTGACCTTATCCTTAAACTACATTTATAAATGTAGCTTTTTAAATGTACGTTATTTAATTAGTGACCTGTCCCTTTCATTTATCTTCATTTAAATATGCCCCGCCCTCCAGGCTGAACCGCTTCAACAAGACGTACGTGAAGCGCTGGCTGATTGCCGGGGAGCGCTCCATGGAGCCCCAGCTCATCTCCTTCTACAACAAGATGGAGATGAGGCAGGCCATGATGATGGTGGAGAGCGGCAGCTCGGCCAAGCTGCCCGGACTCATATCCATGCAGTAAGACACACACAGACACAGACACAGACACACACACACACACACACACAGTGAAACACCTTAAGTCACCCATCGTTTTTAAATTAGCTCTCATCCGTTAAACACTAGCAGCCACATTGGGCAGGTGCAATAAAATACTTAATTTGCCAATTCCACTGTGAGAAAAAACACACACACGCACACACACACACGCACACACACCTACACACACACACCTACACACAGACATGCACACGCGCCGAGTGATAGCCGCGAAAAGCTATTTTGAGTTGAAGATGGAGCTTGTCTGTGTAAGGTGAAAATTGTGCTATCTTAGCTTATAAGTGAGATATGAGAAAACTATTATTCAGGTGTTACAGCAGCAACACAACAGATGAGATGGATGTTGAAAAGGGGATTTATTTGATGGTGGTTATTAAAGTTTAATGTGTGTGTGTGTGTGTGTGTGTGTGTGTGTGTGTGTGTGTGTGTGTGTGTGTGTGTGTGTGTGTGTGTGTGTGTGTGTGTGTGTGTGTGTGTGTGTGTGTGTGTGTGTGTGTGTGTGTGTGCAGGAACATCCAGCCCAAAGTGGAGTCCAGGGGGAGAACCATACCCAAGATCTCCAAGGGCAGAGAGGAGGAGATCCGGAGGATTCTACGGTCCAACCTGCAGCAGACCAAACAGAGGGTAGGTCATAATGTTTTGTCTTTGAGACCTTTGTATGGATATAGATTCAATTCAAGATGGAGACGGAAACATTTGAACTCTTAAATGTGATTTTAGAATGAGAGTGCTGAAGAGGGCAAGATTTTGAAACTAGACAACCAAAATGTAAATAATGAATTATCCGGACCAATCAGGAAGGACATACCCTGATTGGTTAGACATGAGCCCGGTCCAGTGTAAAAAGACAAAATAATTTACAACAGAAACGGGCGTGGTTAACTTGCAACAGACTTTCTCAAATAATAATAGCCAACCCATTGGGCCTAAAAAAAAAAAAAATTGTTTGGTTCCGGTTTCCGACCGACCCTGTCAATTTATGTGCGACCCAAATTATTTTATGAGCTTTAAAAAAAAAAATGCTAACTATAATTAAGTTTTAGTACTGCACCTCTTCATTCTGTACAAGGATGAGCGAATTTTCTCGTTTTTAAATGAAAACAACCTACCTATAATTCGCTGCCGCTGGAAAAAATAAAATAACTATAATAAAATCGATCAAATTACACTCAAATAATAGCTTTAGATTGAAATATAAGCTTCAGAATTAACGACCAAAATAAAGAGGTTCATTCATAAAGATTGTGTGTTCCACACTTTGTGTGACTTCACCGTTTTCAAACCTTTCCTCTCAAGCTGTTTATTCTGTAACCGCTGACCCTCCGCCCCCCCTCGGTCTGTGTCCTCCCGTCTGTCCTCAGCTGCGGTCGTACAGCCGCCACGACCTGTTCGCCGACCCCTTCGAGGACATGAACGAGAACCTCAGCGAGATGCGCTTCCGGAAGCAGCGGGTTGAGATGGAGAGGAGGGTACGTCTCCGTGTGAATGAAGCAGCGGGTTGAGATGGAGAGGAGGGTACGTCTCCGTGTGAATGAAGCAGCGGGTTGAGATGGAGAGGAGGGTACGTCTCCGTGTGGATGAAGCAGCGGGTTGAGATGGAGAGGAGGGTACGTCTCCGTGTGAATGAAGCAGCGGGTTGAGATGGAGAGGAGGGTACGTCTCCGTGTGGATGAAGGGCGCAGCGCTGAAGAGCGGTTGTTCTGCCACATGTTCCCCATCCCTGCATAGCGATCTGGTTGGTCCAGCTCGAGTTTTGAAACTTTGTATTTCTATACCGCACTGTGCAACGGACCAACTGTCTTTTAATGTTCATTATCATTGATTGTGGCAACGGAAAGGCTCAATTGCATGAGGCACTTATGGCACTTATGTCTATGAACGTCTTTACTGTACCGACAGCGATATATTGTTATTTGTCTTTCTTCGGACAAATGCAATTATTGTAAATCGCTTCGGATTAAAGCATCTACTATACGCCCTCAATTTGCCAATTTTTTGTTAACTAAATATCAAATATCTAAAAAAAATTTCATTTGATCGAGTCTCCATCGGGAGTAACGGTGGGTCACCATCGTCTTTCCTTTCGATAGCTTATGCAGACAGGGGACGCCACACCTCTCTGTCCGGAGCAGTCAGGGTGGGGCGTCTCTGCTCAGGGACGCCTCGACACTCAGCTAGGAGGAGCCGGGGATCGAACTAGCAACCTTCCGGTCACCAGCCAACCCGCTCTACCTCCTGAGCTACTGCCCGCTCTACAGAAGGCTGTTTCTTTGCCCCCTTTGGATTGTGGTGGTTTATGAACGATCCAGATGTACGCTAACCTGTGTGTGTGTGTGTGTGTGTGTGTGTGTGTGTGTGTGTGTGTGTGTGTGTGTGTGTGTGTGTGTGTGTGTGTGTGTGTGTGTGTGTGTGTGTGTGTGTGTGTGTGTGTGTGTGTGTGTGTGTGTGTGTAGATGAGTCACTACCTCACTGTGCCCGCCAATCGACAAGAGACCCCGCCGGTGAGAAGGGTCCGCTTTGAGTCAGGTGAGACACTCGCACCACGGTACCGAGTCATGATGCATGTCTCGGCAGTTTGTATTCCCAGTGTCATTCTTCTATTGTGAATGAATTGGCTTTATAACATACCTTTTAATGTAGGGAATATAGGAAATATTACCTTTTTATGAAAAGGGAATAATAACCAAAACATCCTTAAAATGTTTTTTAAAGTGTCTCTCTTGTGGCAACCTGACCAGATTAATAACCCTATTAAGACTACTAGCCCTTGAATATTGGCAGTTGGTATCTTCATTGGTACACCAGACTACACTTTTGACATCATTGTCTCTGATTATGTGTGTCTTCACCAGACGACCAGGAGAGTTCCAGAGAGAGTTCCGGCGTCAGGGCTCGCAACGTCGGGCCCAACTCCTCTCCAGCCGATGCCATCAGCGTGTTGGAGGAATCCCCTCCTCTGAGGCCCAATCGGAGGAGCGATGGCGGGGCCAGGCGGAGCACGGAACACGGAGCACAAGCGACGGACGACGACGACGACGACGACGACGCGGAGGAAGAGACGGGAGAACCCCAGACACCAGCGCGACGCGTCAGCGACCCCGGTCCGAACTAGCACAAAAAAAAAACGACTTTATATCGGGACGACTCGACAAAGGCATATCCCAAACTGAAACTGAAAGTGGCGGACGCGCTCGGGCTTCCTGCTCGTCGAGTTTATTTAAAAACATCCCAGAAAAGCCACATCTATCTCAGACATTGACATGAGACGATTATTTTTGGTTGTGTTGTTGTCATATTTAAATTGTTTGCCAGTGTTTCTGTCATTACATTTTCACACGTTTAATATTTTATACTGAAATAGCCTACGTGCGAAGAAAATAAGTAAAAGAATGTATGAAAAAGTGCTTTGTCATTGTTACTGTGACTTGAGTACACACTGCTTCCTAATAAGAGGAGATGTCTGAGCTGTGTCTTGGCAAATAAACATACACTCCTTTCTAACAATGTTTAAAACATTGTAGTCTTGAAGCAACGCCTAAGGTTTAGTTGCTCGACGTCGTTCCCTACTCATGGCACAGATATTAAGAAATTAATATTCCAGGAATCATCCGCAGACCAGTTTAACCAGTATTCCAAAATGACCAGAAAACAATCTTTGCACTTAATTGTTTGGTTTTGCAGCACTTCTGCATGAATGTTGAATGTGTTTTCGCTCAGGAACTGAGCGACGTAAACGGACAACCCTTTTCATCACCAAAAAAAATGGGGTTACCATGAAGGGTTCCCATCCAAAAAATAGTGTTCAGTTTCGTTACAATCCTCAGGAGGGTCCCTATCTTGCGTTGCCTGTTTCTCGCTAATGTGCTTTGTTGTGTCATCTTGAAATGCCACAAAAGAAGATCTCAGACAACAAGTGTCAGTTAAATTTATATATTTCCACCTTGGAAGTTCCTGCACTGTCAGAAACCGTAGTAAAGAGTGAAACACAGACCTGTGAGACCATAACTTGCCTCTGCACAGTGATGTATATGCCAGAGCTTTTTGCTGTTCGCAGATGTTTGCTTTAAAATGTATTGTTTTTGTGTGCCAAAGACACTGTTTATATTAAAGTGAATATTCTGATGCCAAATGTGAATTTATTTGTCAAATTAAAAGAAAATACTTTACAGAAGTACCTTGAATAAAGACAGCTGTGTCTTTGTTTCTCCAATAATGAATTGACATAAGATGTCAATTAAATTGTGATTTAAAATCACAATTTTACATCGTAGAAATAGAGATAGCCTTGTAAATAATTTAAGCTCATATATTTCCCCCTTTTTTTAATTAATTGGCCACCTGTTAACCAACAAGTAGCCTATTAAAATGTAACCAAGCCACGGCGGCTTGAAAGTGAAAACATTTGTTATAGTCATGCTCAAGTCATTATGTCTCTTCTCCACTCCTCCTGTTTCAACAGCTGAACGGGTAGCCAAGTAGTGGAGGGGGAAAGTAAGTACTGCCGTGGTCTCCCAGGGGATTTATTGTATGAATAACAGGGACTTCGAAGTACCCAACATGCCAACCTTCCGTGCGTTTGTTTGTACGAGGGCTCCGCAACGCCATGGACAACACAGTCGACAGGCTGCATAGGATAATCAGTATATCAAACCAACAGCAAGCATGGACTTCAACGGAACCTGGAAGGTGTATTATGATGACAATCTGGAAGGGTTTCTGAAAGCAATGTGTAAGAAACGCCGTTGAACTTTGATCCGATTTTTGTTGAACTTTGATCCGATATGGTTGTTTAACTTTTGTTTGCTTTTATTTGAAAGCTGTACCTGAGATGATGATCAAAATGTCCAAGGACGTGAAGCCGGTGACCGTCATAAAGCAGAACGGCCCTAACTTCACCATCGAGGTGAAGACGCCCGTACGCACCAACGTCAACTCCTTCAGCCTGGGGAAGGAGACGGAGATCACCGCTATGGATGGGAGGAAGTTCAAGGTAGGTCTACTTCCAATAGTCAGTTATTAGGAAGTTATGGATGGATCAAGCATCTCAGCTCTGATCCTCCCTACCTCTTGAGGTGTACAGCCTCTATAAAGCATTAGTTGTCTACCAACCCTAAACTATAGCCTAGTTTAATTTTTATTTCTCGTATAAACAAAAAAACAGCAATTTCTTTATATTTTTCTGTATTCTCTTTATTAAAAACCATCTTCAATATTTTCATCATTCTTCATGTATCTGTAAATGAATGAATGAATGAATGAATGAATGAATGAATGAATGAATGACCAGTGTACAGTCAGGGAAGAGGAGGGGAAGCTGGTGTTCGAAACAGACAAGTTCACCTCTGTTCGTGAGATCCAAGGAGAGGACATGGTGGAAGTAGGATTAATTTTGATTCATTCAATGATCAATGGATCAATGTTTTGTTTTTTAGAAGTCCAATTGCAGTATGACGAAGGCATAATCAACAGATTTAAGCATCTCTTCCTATCTGCAGACGGTGACTGCTGGCTCCGCGTGCCTCATCAGGAAAAGCAAGCGGGTCTGATGAACGTCGGCAACTACCAATATGGCCACCAGATCGCGCCAAAGTCTTCCTCAAACGACATTAAATGATTTGAAGCAAATAAAATAGTTGTCGGTCTTTAATACCGTTTCGCTATGTTAAACTATTATTGTCGATTGTTTATTTTTTTTTATGCTTTTCTTCTATGCACATGATGATTGGGTTGTTCACGGGATTAGACAAGACTAACGGAAAGGGCTAGTGTTCACGGTAATGAGAGGATCTAAGGGTGGCAGAAGAGAGCGAGGATGGATATGGAAATACCGCAGGGAAACTCAATGTAACAATCAGTAGGCCCTACAAATAAAGGATGACAGACATAATAGATACATCACATCAGCTTAAAAGGGGCTGGAGTCCGGAGATAATGAGTTTCAGGAGAGAGGATGTCGCCAGGTACGATTATACGTGGGTACCTAGGTGTGAAATAGGGAAGTAAAATGTCCAACCAAAGTGGAATCTCACGGTCAAAGCCATTTTCGTGTAATAACGAGTTAAAACCAAATTGGGTTTCCTTAATAGGAAGCGAAAGGTAAAACAAAACAAAAAGGTAATATTGTCAGGATTAATTTTTCCACGTCTGTTGGCATGCAAGGGACTGGATTATGCACTGGAAACAATATAATAATATATAATATAATAAAACAAATATAATTACTTGTAGGCCAATTTGTATTAACAGAGAAACACCTCACACTCCAGTGCAGTGAGGTGCCGGTATTTATTGTTGTTGGTGATTCGTTCCCCCAACAACCACGCTTCACAATACATTGGCTTTTTTTTCTTTTTTTATTACTAGTAGCTACTAATCAGCATTCATCAGTTTGCATTTATTCAATGTAGCAGGTTACTGGCGTCTTGGTTCTTTAAGAATTGCAGTGGGAATAACTGTTGCAAAGGGGTCAATAAAATACATTTGAAGGTAAAAGTCCTGAGGGGCGCTATCGTTCTACTCGATGAGAGGTCGCACCTGCGCAGTAGTAGCGCTGTCTACTTGTCAAAGCTAATCGGCTTGTTTGAGGAAAGACTCCCGATTTCCAAGCAAACCCTCTTTTGACACATGGCTAGATATATGAGGCCGCCGAACACGTCACTTTTCGTCAGAAATATTTCTGATGAATCCAGGTGAGTCGGCAATCCATTGCACCCTGACGTCTTAATTCCGACAGATAGTACATTTCCTCTTAGCTCTTGCTAACTTAGTTAGCCTGTGCTTGCGTTTGTGTGTATAAGATCTCTGACCAAAACCAAATGTCAATGTGAATGTCAATATGTTTAAGGTTAACGAGACATTTAACTGATTGATTAACTAAAAAGGAAGCAATCAAGTGTTTGCATTGGGCAAGAAACGGTGAACCTATAACGACGAGATGCGCTTGTATCGTTGTTGTCGTTTCCAGGCCAGGCTCATGCAATGTAGAGCGCCGACGCTGTTTGAATCCCCGATCTCTCTTCCAAGTTGTACACATCTCATAACGCATCTTACACATTGTCAGATGAGTCAAACTTCTATCTATGGTGTTCAGGCCTGAGGATTTACGCCGTGAGTTTGGCCGCTATGGGCCCGTAGTGGACGTCTACGTCCCACTTGACTACTATACACGTCTGCCAAGAGGATTTGCATACATTCAATATCCTTTCTGAAACCTGTAAAAAAAAAAAAAAAAAAAATCAACATTCTGTGAACTTCTTTGTGTATGGTAAGCTATAATACTATTGTGTTGAAAATGTTGATGTGTTGATGTATGTTACTGTGATTTCTATGAACATCTAACCTGGATTTTTCTGTTGTTGCCTTAGAAAAAGTAAAAGCATCCAGTTGTGGACACCGTCACCACACAAAGTTACAAAGACCCAATGTAGAATTAACGCTAAAGCAAAGTCACAAAGACCCGCAGGATATCAAAAGCCCAAGACAAAGCATAGAAAGGGGAAGAGGTTGAAATACAAAGATTTTAAAGCATGAAGAGGAAAAGTAAAGTGCATGGAGCCAAGAATTCGAAATGGTGGCAAAGATTTGGCGAGAAAGCAAAGAGGTAAAAGAGGAAAAGCAGAAAGTCGTAAACGGTGTAAAGAACAAGATGAAGCTCAAGCTGGTTAAGGTAACAAGCTTCATTCCTTTTGTATCCTCCCCAAGAACCTCAAGCAATTTGACAAGATAGAAAAATTATCGGTTTGACATGTTGGACCAAAGTAACTGTTTCCCTGCTATCATGCTCTCTCACTCATGTAATTGGCCAACAAAAACCCCTGGGGCTTTGTGTTCTGTTTTTCCGCAAAAAAAAAGTATGTATCTAAGAAATGTATTTGGAGAAAATGCACAAAATCCTTAACCGCAGTTAGCACATTCGAAGACATCCGCGATGCCGAAGACGCCCTGCACAGCCTCGACAGGAAATGGGTGTGTGGTCGACAGATCGAAATCCAGTTCGCACAGGGCGATAGGAAGAGTAAGAAGTCTTTTGATTGATGGATTTGTATTTTTGGTGTGTTTATGTGTATCAAATAAAAGAATCGGCCTCGACGTCAAAAGTGGGCGTGTCCATCTAGATGTATGACGGAAAGATGAGCAACGTTTGCTGCAGTCCACTGGGTAGGCTGGTAGGCTGATCTATCCAGCGTACATCTAGGTGGACACGCCCACTTATGATGTCAGAACAGGGCAGATTTTCATAACGGCTTGTAACGGCTAAACACGCGCACACCTGGTGGTATAATATTTCACCTTTTTTATAACGCGATATTCATGCAGAACTGCAATAACAACTCCGACCCAAGTTTGAAGTAACCGTGTTTTGGCGGTAGCTCCGGGACAGATGAAGTCCAAGGAGAGGAGCTCGCCCGGCCGCTCCACGTCGCGGTACGACGACGAGTCCGATCGCAGCGGCGGCGGTCGTCGCCGGCGGTCGCGGAGCCGCAGCTACGAGCGCTACCGGTCCCGGAGCCCCTCCCACGAACGGCGCCCCCGCCGCCCAGAAAGCCCCCGGGAGTGAGTGGACCAGAATCAATGTATAGATAGATCAATGTATTTCTCAACAGACATCAGAATCATGGATGCAGAGATGATACAAAAGTGTGTGTGTGTGTGTGTGTGTGTGTGTGTGTGTGTGTGTGTGTGTGTGTGTGTGTGTGTGTGTGTGTGTGTGTGTGTGTGTGTGTGTGTGTGTGTGTGTGTGTGTGTGTGTGTGTGTGTGTGTGATTCAGTGGCTGAATAGTGCAAAACTGGTACTCTTCTGCTTGAGCAGGAATGCGGTTCTGTTCAATTGAAAGCCTTTTGTTGTCTTGTTTGCGGTGGCTGTATGGCCACAATGAGGGAAATTAACGACCTCTTTTTATGTCTCCATTCATAGTTCTCGCGGACGAATGTACGCAGCGCGGAGGAGCCGAAGCAGGGAAGACGAGAGGTGAGTCTTCCGGTTCATTCGATTTCAAAAGTCGTCCGACCTTTCCATTATCCCAGTTGGGAAGTTTGAACCCCCTCAAGGAGAGGGCCGCCCCCACAGAACGGCCCTCACGCACCTCCCTCCTCCCCAGGTACAAGACGCGGCCCAGGAGGGAGTCCAGGGGGCGCTCCCGCTCCAAGTCCGCCACCCCCAGAGACGAGGGCTACCAAGGCGCCCCGTCCCGCGACCCACGGGACCCACGGGACCCACGGGACCCGCGGGACAGCCGCGACCTGAGGGACGTGGGCCGGCGGTCACGCACTCCGTCGCGCTCCGTCTCCCGGTCGCGCTCCCGATCCAGGTCGTGGGCCGGTCGCAAATCGGGGGGACACTAGTTCTAACCCCCCAGCCCCCCCCCCCCCCCACCCCCAGATCCTTGCGGTCCTACGGGACGTAGAGGGAAGGTTAACGTCTTGGAATGTGTGTCACACAATCTTTTCTTTGTCTTTTTCGTTAAAAGGGATTCTCTTGTCACGCACCGAACCAGTTCCGGGGCGACATGCTTGTTGCCGACATTTCTGGTGTTGTTGTTTTTTCGGGCCCGTGGTTTTTCTCAAATTGAGCACTTGTCTTTTTCTCCCCTGGCCAGAAATCTTTCGGTCTTGAGGGGGTTTCTCGAGTATGATGTATTGGTAGTGTTTTGTAAATTAATTAACCTGTTTGAATGTCCCTCCCTTTGCCTTTTTGTTATATGCAGGTTGGTTCCAAAGTGCTATACAATATAACCTTTAATGTGTGGTTCTTGCAGTAGCAGTTGAGTTTGTGTTTGTCTATAAATATGAAACCAACAATACTGGTTAAAAAGTTAAACTTTTTTTGTAAGAACGTGTCATTTTATATACAGTTTGTTTCTGTTAAAAACAACGTCTTGTTATGCGTTTTCTTTTTCTTTAATCGGAAATAAAGAAGTTATGACAAATTTGTTTACTAGACTGGCTTTCTTTCACTTCAAGAGAGGGGTTACACATTTTGGTTAACATTCTGCTCTCCCAGAACCTCGATCCGTTTCATGTTTATTAGGAACAAACAAAACTAACCCCATTATTTTAAAGCAGATTTGCTCACAAAAGACTATTTTGACATCCCAAATAAAATAAATTCACGATGATGATCTGGGGTTAAAGCTGTGATAAATATTCTTGAATAGGGAAAATAATTCACATCACTAGCTTTCAGATCCCTATATTCATAGGCGAGATGTATTACGATTGATTTGAACGTTAATGAAACACCACTGCCAGCCGCTGAGAAGTGTAAATTAATTATGGATGTTCCCCATTTATCACTGCTTTGCAAAAAATTAAAAAACGTAAATCAAAGCGGACTGTCAAGGAATGAAATGTGATGTTTCTGTTATCTAATATTTGCGCATTATCGCCTGGAAATTTGTGATATTGACAAAATTGCCATTAAATTAAGGACAGAATATGTAGGTGCTACCAGAAAGCATCCCATACAGTGAATCTTAATTTTTCTGGTTTGACTTGCCATCCTTCATTTTGATCAAATTCTTGATGCTGTTGTTTTGACCCTTGTGCATAGGGGTTTCTACAAGACGAAAGAATAAAGCCGGATGTGTGGAACAAAGGATTACATAAGAGACAAACTCTTTCCTCTGCCCATCTCCTATGTGCCCCACATTTTGCCTTTATTGGAATTACACTGTTTGAAAAAATTATTGATTTGTGTTGCCTGTCACGGTGACCTTGTCTGCCATTGAGGATTTCCATGTGGAACGAGCTGAACGCATCTACGCTATACGACTGTACTTATTTCATTCAATAATCACTCGAAAAATCGACTGTATCCCATAAACAACTACGAATGAGTGACACCTATGTTAACCCAACAATGACGCCCTGGTGAATAGGGTCTACACAGCTGGATGGGTTTCCATCACTTCAGGGAAACCCAGGGATATGATGCGTGCTCTGGTACGGAGTCAGGCTTCACTCCCCGATGTACGCGACCTGGCCTGT
Source organism: Gadus macrocephalus (assembly GCF_031168955.1). Lineage (NCBI taxonomy): Eukaryota > Metazoa > Chordata > Actinopteri > Gadiformes > Gadidae > Gadus > Gadus macrocephalus. The sequence continues at coordinate 5,165,410 of NC_082403.1, forward strand.
AGGCTTCCTTGAGCAAGGAGCCCCTAACCCCTACCTGCTCCTTAATGACATGCATACGAAAGGACTTAAAGCTGCTTTAGATCTAAACGTCCGCTAAATGACTAGATGGTACACTAGATGGTTCCTCCACACAATGAGTTCAGGGGTGACAGGGGTCACAGGGGTCGTGTGGTGACCCCTGGTTCTGCCGTTCAGCCCCGGACCCGGCTGGGTCTGTATGGAGGGCATAGACAACAAACGATTTCATATTCGGTAGTACATTCTGTGGTCTGGGATGAACCACCCACGCCATAAACCCCCTGATATCCAGTTCACCCCCCTGGAGGGCGAATGGAAAAAGAACACAGCATTGATTTAGCGAGTTGGCTTCTATGAGTTAACTGAAGCGTTGCAATGGACCAGGGATCATTCGGTTCTCCGCTCCAGCACGGACGGAACCTGGAACCAACTGATAATTTTATATTTCAGAGTTCATAATCTTTTCTAAATTGGTTTTTCATCAAATTACAGCGATGGATTAAAAGGGTGCCAGGGCTTTGGTTGTCATGGGAGTACAGCCAGAAGGGCCTCTTATTTTCATATCCAAAATGAGCGGTACGTTTACCTATTTTAAACTTTCATTGATGTTTCTTGGTAAGCAACTGAATACATTTTGTCAATTTGAAATGGGTTAAAGTTAGTTGACTGTCTTCAGAGAAGGTATGTCTTTTGTTATTGAAATTCTTATCTTTTTTGAAATTGCTATCTCATATCACTTTTGTTGATGTAGGGGGAATCATTGAAAAAAATGTCATCATTATTGTATTCCTATCTGTGCCATTGGGGATAGACGGCCTAATAACCTAAAAACTAAGACAAGGAACGAAACTAGTCGCAATGAGACCTGGGATAGCCAAGAATGTTGGTTAAAGGGAGAGCAGGCAAAAATAAATCAAACCAACTAAACCCTGCAGTGATATTCTGCCTCCAGCGGGATCTGTGTGAAAGATGGGAGACTGGAACTTCCTGGGCGGGATCTTGGAGGAGGTCCACATCCACTCCACCATGGTGGGCAAGATCTGGCTCACCATCCTCTTCATCTTCCGCATGCTGGTCCTGGGCGTGGCGGCGGAGGACGTGTGGAACGACGAGCAGTCCGACTTCATCTGCAACACGGACCAGCCCGGCTGCCGCAACGTGTGCTACGACCGCGCCTTCCCCATCTCCCTGATCCGCTACTGGGTGCTGCAGGTCATCTTCGTGTCCTCCCCGTCCCTCGTCTACATGGGCCACGCCATCTACCAGCTGCGCGCCCTGGAGAAGGAGCGCCACTGCAAGAAGTCGGCGCTGCGGCGCGAGCTGGAGGCGGTGGAGGCGGAGCACGCGGAGGCGCGGCGCCGGATCGAGCGGGAGATGCGGCAGCTGGAGCAGGGCAAGCTGAACAAGGCGCCGCTGCGGGGCTCGCTGCTGCGCACCTACGTGGCCCACATCGTGACGCGCGCCCTGGTGGAGGTGGGCTTCATGTCGGGCCAGTACCTGCTCTACGGCCACCGCCTGGACCCGCTGTTCAAGTGCGAGCGGGAGCCCTGCCCCAACCGGGTGGACTGCTTCGTGTCGCGGCCCACCGAGAAGACGGTGTTCATGATGTTCATGCAGGCCATCGCCTGCATCTCGCTGTTCCTCAGCGTGCTGGAGATCCTGCACCTGGGCTACAGGAAGCTGAAGAAGGGCCTGCTGGACCACTACCCCCACCTCAAGGACGACCTGGACGAGTACTACGGCAGCAAGTCCAAGGGGAACTCGACGGCGCACCAGGTGTGCACGGGCGCCTCGGCGGGCCGCAAGCCCACCCTCCCCACCGCGCCCAGCGGGTACACGCTGCTGCTGGAGAAGCAGGGCAACGGGCCGACCTACCCCCTCCTGAACACCTCCTCCGCCTTCGTCCCCGCGCTCCCCCCGGAGCTCGGCGGGGGGGCGGAGCCGGGCCTGGGGAGCCGCAGCGCGGCGGCGGCGGCGGCGGCGGCGGCGTTGCCCCGGTCCACGGAGCAGAACAGCAACTCCAACAACACGGGCGGCGAGCCGCGCTCCCCGCCCGCGGACAAGCAGGCCCCGCCCGAGGGGCTTCTGGCCCGGGGGCCGTCCCTCCCCGGGGACACGGAGTGCGGGGGCTCCGAGTACCCCACCCTCCCCGTCAGAGACACCTCCTCGTGCCCCTCCCTGGCGGGGAACCCCGTGAGGAAGCTCCGCCGCGCCAGCCCGCCCTGGAACTGCTCCACGGTGCAGGAGGGCAACGTGTCCGACAGCGGGGACTCGTACCCGGGGAACGTCCACGGGAAAGTCCGGGGCTCCTCCTGCGGGCCCCGCACCCGGACCGTCGCCAAGTCGGAGGCCAAGAGGCCGAGCCGGTCCCAGAGCCCGGACTCTGTGGGAGAGCTGAGCTCGGCGTCGCGGCACAGCCGGGAGAGCAACAGCCCCCCCGCCGCCTCCTCCCCCAACCGCCGCACCTCGGGGGCTAGCAGCGCTAGCAGCAGGAGAGCCGCCACTGACCTGCAGGTGTAGCTGCCGACCCCCCCACCCCCCCCCCCCCCACCCCCCACCCCAACGGAGCCCCGGGCCCCCACCTCAGTGGAACTCATTCGGGCCTTTCCTTTTCTATGGTGGTCCTTTAATATGGAATGAGAGCATTCCCTAGAGTCTAGGATAGGGGGCAAGAGGCAGCAGCTGTCTAGACGAACGTTGCAGCTGTCTCAGACGAATCAGCCGCAGTCGTCAATCTGCAATCTCTGAACTAAGCCGCACACGAGGAAATCAACAGCAGGCCAACAAAAGGGCACAGACAATTGGACACCATGGATCTCTTGAGAATGTGTTATTTTCTTACTGTATTATTTTTGCGGGGGTTAAGACAAAATTTTACCACCTCTGCCGGATTATTTAACTATTTTTCACAGGTTTAGATTGGTTAACTGTGTTTATTCAATTAAGAGTTTTTGTGATTTTCAAAGTATCTTTAGATATCTTGCTCACCTGTCATGGATTGAATTGATGGTTTGGATCCCAGGCCGGCCCACTTAACACTTCAATGCAACCATTCTATTTAGAAAGGACATTGAAGCACCCACGGCCAATGTTTTAACTTAGATGTAGCTTGAATTATAACGACCAGCAGCCATGGAAAAATAAGATTTCAATGACCTATTGCCTGTAATGAAGGATTGAATATGCACAATGTAATATCTTTTTTATATTGCCTAATAATATGTGTATATATGTAGGCCTATCCAAAAATCGATCAATTTGACTCAAATATATATTCAGAGGAAGAAAGTAAGGCACATAAATGTAGGAAGCCCATTTAGCTTTCAGGCACTCCAAAGGCCTTGAAAAATAGGTCATGCTTACTAACGAGCAGAAGTACATGTTACATGTTTAAACATCGGTGCATGTTGCATTTAATTCCGGTCTGTTTAAATGTTCATCAGGATATTCTAAAAATAGCCAGAACATTGAAAAACTGGAGCATGAAGTCGATATGGCCTGAGGCTTTAATCTACTGTTATCAGTGTTATGCAATGCGTCACAACGAGTCCACAAGTCAATCAATGAATCCTGTCTCTCTGTTTGTCTCGTGTAGTAATGTATGTGGTACATTGCTTGTACTGTTGTACTGTAGTTGTTGTACTGTACTACATCACAAACAGTCCTTACAACAAACTCACAAAAACATGTTGTTCTACCCTTTATACTGTAAGAAATTTGATTAATTTCTGTTAGCCTTGAATTGGTAGAAGGTCAAACCAGCACCCCTTCACGAGAATATTATGCAATAATAACGGAAGTGAACAGGGACTGATTTGAACTTTGTAACTTGATGTGGATACTGAGGTTGCATGTAATGCAGTTGTCAACAAACATTTTGATATGGCCTCCCATATTGGCCTTCAGGATGGCCTCTATTTATAATTTTCCGTGGAGAAATGTTTCATCATTCTGTTTTTTATTTGACATTAATGAATGAATATTAAAGCTGTACCAAAGTATCTGAATATCGAATGTAATCCTTGTTCGTAAAGTGTTTTCACATGGCTGGTCAGGTGGTGTGAATAACTTGTTTGACTTCGCAGTTCTGGAGACTCATCACAACGGTGTCAATGACAAACAAAAAAAGTCATTTTGATTATTAACCACCATCTTTTTTATTTTGGTCTCTCTCCCAAAATCCACAGAGGTTTTACTTTACAAGGCTCTTCCACCCTCGAGGGAAAACGGTGAATTATAAATAACAAATCACAAAGCTGCTATACAAGTGTTATTAATAACTGTGAATCTTCTTTATTCAGAGGCTCCTTCCTCAGGATTCGGTTCATACTGCAAAAGCTGAGAACCAAAGGATGCAAACATTTACGGTTTAGACATTTACCATGCAGCTTACAATGAAAGCCTTTTAGACTGCCGTTAAAGAAAAGCCCAAACCCCAAACACCACTTATTGATCGGTCTGCATCAGATGACCCCCTCCCCCAGTGCATGTGATTGGCTGATATGCTAACCTGGAGTGTCAATGCCGGAAACCTTTCCTGTGCTTAGTGACATTAAATTGAAGGGGTGTCCACAGGGGAGACGCAAGCCCCGCCCCAGAATGAAAAACACCTCAACGCAGTGTGGGCTAGGCTCCCCGGAACATGTTGTGGATAGGGCCTCATGCTCAGAGACGCCTACAGGTATACTGCGGACATCAGGGTTAAAACCAGAACCTTTCACCCTTTCACCACGAGACCACCGTATTCCTTATAGTCCTTCTCGGTCTCTCCGGTCTTCGGGAGCCGGCCTTCTTTCACTGCCGAAGGTTAAAAAGAAATCGGCTGGACAGAGAGCGTTTGCCTATCGAGCCCCCTTTCTATGGAATAGGCTGCCATCAGCGATCAGGGAAGCAGACTCTGTGGAGCTATTCAAAGGAAAGCTCCAAACGCACCTCGACAATCTTGCATTTGGAACATAGGAGTGTGAAAACGACACAGATGCGATGTGAAGACCACTCTGTGTTTGTTTGTGCTTTTGTTAATACAGTATACATTCCCACTATGTACTTTTCCGTTCTAATTCACTAAGCTGTCTGTTGTAGCGTGTTGCGGTGACTGGACTGGATGCCTGGACTCTCCTCATGGTTAACCGGCCAGCACCACATCACCAATTTAATATGATGTGCATGTATTTACCTGTGTGTCAATTATGGCACCCATTGCACTCCTGACCATCCCTGGAAGAAGGGATTCCCTACTATGCGTTTCTCCTCAAGATTTCTTCCTTGCTAATTTCAAGGGAGTTTTTCCTAAAGGGGGGGTGTCATACATATTTGGCCCGTTAAGCCCTTTGAGACTGTAATGGTGATTAAGGGCTATACAAATAAAATATAATTGAATTGAATTGAATTGAGACTATACTGCGGCGGGGCACGGGGGCCCGAATAGTTTAGTCGGGGTTAGGGTGATTAGTACTATGGCTGTAGGATTCCTGGAACCTGATTCTCCCCCCCCCCCCTCCTCAACCTATGTTTTGGTTAAATATGACAAGCAATCACAGGGAAGCTGTGGGTTTCTCATTTCCCCACCTTCTGTCTGAGTTCCTTGTTCTCCTGGAGCAGCAGTTCGTATTTCTGCTCGAGCTCAGCCATCTCCTCTCGCAGGCTCCCCACGTCAGCTGGCTCCTCAACCGGTGGCCCCAGGTTCTGCTTTATGAAGCTACACCACACAGTCAAGGACTCAAAGGTCTGGCTCCCACTGTGACTGGAGCCACGCTAAAGGGGTGTATACACTGTATGATCATATATAGAGTATTGTATGGTATATACACACTTTGATCTGTAATTGCCTTCGTCTCTGAAGGATCTGAGCATAGGCCGCAGAATATAGAGTAGGCTTAATAATAAGCTGACCAGGTTTCTGAATTGAAAAAGAGGGACATTTGTGGTTTGGCAGTCTATATATCAACAGAATATCTCAAATATACTTTTGCCTCTTCTTATCATGATAAATGTCCAGCTCCGGCCAGGGACATTTGGTAACCCTGCCTAATATACAGTTATAAAACAGACGGAAACAAATACAGGATCACATAAAGGATACTCCAAGGCATTGTTAGGTTTGTCAGGCTCCTCATAAAGTGTCACCAACACTGTGAAAAAAGAAGCAAACGAACACATCAGCATGATAATGTTGACAGTGTAATGGTTGAAAGCCTCGCAGCATCTTCTGAATACTGTTACAACACGTTTGTTACATATACTCACCATTGGTCAGGCCATCAAGTACCCCAGATTTTTCGAGGTACCTTCTGAATTGTTCACGTTTTGATTCTGATGCCTAAAAACAAAGTATATGAATGTCTATAAATAGTACACTGACATCAAACTAAAATGACAATATTAAATGTTTGGTACATTACCAGGCATAAATTACCGCAACATGACATTACCACCAATGTCTTAGCAGACCCTGAAAAACGATTTGTACTTTACTACAGCAACTTACCCTGTAATGGGCCATGGCTGCGACCCTTGATAGTTAAAGGTGGAGACGAATGAAAGGAAAACGATACTTTAACGTGAACTAAAGTCTCCTGCTTGCTGGATTCAGCCAAACAAGCGGACGTCTTGTATACAAGTCCGTTTCCATAACAACGAATACAAAACGTCAAAGTAAAATTATATTTAAAAAAAGATATAAAGGAATCACAAAAGAACAGACGCGGCAAAAATAACCCACTATATGTAGTGGTAAATATAAAATATGAAATTGGTTTCGAAAACAACAACTTCGTTATTCAGGGAAGCGGTACAAGCAGGAAGAGGGGAGGTAACGTCTGGCGACGCTCTGCGCTGAGAGTTGCTGGATGGACGTCAACGTAGACGTACAAACATCTGCTCATGCTTGCACCTGATTGGCTCACGTGACTTGTTTTCCCCCGCTCGTAGGCGTGATCCAAATCGTCTAGACTCGCAATCACAAACGCTGTTTTGCCGGTCGCTGATGCTATTGACACGGTAGTGTACGAGCCCCTTTTTTAGAAACCGGAGCACAGAAACCCTTCCTCCAAACCGTGTTGGGCTGAGAAGACCTTCTGTAAAGTAAGTTTTGCACAGAATACGAATTATAATAACGTTATAACTTATAACATGTCAGGCTGTCTATCGTAGTCGTGAATGCGTTCTAACGTAACAACTATTGGCAATCAATCAATATCTACGCTGCATAACCATTAGAACAGGTACCTTCACCGTTATAGCTCAAGTGTTTGTTTCATGGATGACCGCCCCTGTATGTGTACATGATTATTAATGGCTTAGTAAGTTGATCAACTCTAGTAATAAATTGCTAATTACAACTATGTATATTAGGCCTATTTAGATGTTCAATAATCATATACGCCGAACTATATCATCACTTGAGTCAATAAAGGTTGACTTTGTTCATCGGCAGTATCCAGTAGTCTAATGCAAGTAGCTAGGCTGATGTTTGTAGTAGGTTAGTTCTTACGACTTTTTTTGTTTCACTTCTTCACTTCTCTGCCTACAACTGTGGACATATGTACAAGGCTAGGGCAGGCTAACTCAGTTTTGACTTAGGCAGACTTACAGCAGTATCATTCTTTCAGAGCAATGAGACAGAGGGAGGGAGAGAGACAATAGAGAGAGAGGGAGAGTAAGAGAGAGAGAGAGAGAGAGAGAGAGAGAGAGAGAGAGAGAGAGGAGAGAGAGAGAGAGAGAGAGAGAGAGAGAGAGAGAAGAGAGAGAGAGAGAGAGAGAGAGAGAGAGAGAGAGAGAGAGATCTTACTCATGCCACTGCTTGGTTCACCACACAGAACAGCATCAGAACAGACCTTTGACGTCCTAGTAATGTTTTGTAGTTACACTGCTATGATATACCCCATTCTCACCGCAATACAATGTTAAAAACTAACATTGTATTGTGGGCAAATAGTTGCCTGTTTGCAGATTTAGATCAATCACATGCTTCCTCAAACCTTCATCCTCGGTTTTTCACTCCTTAATATCCTGACAAATGTTTAACCAGGGGGGGGGGGCTCTATCATCCAGCCTGTTCCCCTCCAGCTCACACGTGCAGGGGGTTCCCCTGAGACAGCGATGATCAACTTAAATGTAAAAATCACAAGCTCTCTAGTAATCTTCTTTTCACTTCTCAATCTGGCTCATAATGATTACCCAGGCCTACTAGTCCACGCGTCTCTGTGTGCGACGTCAGCTCCATTTGATCACATGACCCCCAAAGGCATCTCAAATCTCAGCGTTATGAATGTATCAGTAGCCACAGTAAGCCTTATATTCACAACCTCTACAATCTAAACTGTGTGGAGGGGGGGAGGTGTGAAACTTTTAGAACATGACTTGCGTGCACCTAGGACAATAGTTTCTGAGATCTTGTTACGTGCCTTCCTATTGACGGTGTACAAATC
>NC_082403.1:5173956-5288956 GCF_031168955.1 Gadus macrocephalus
CTCTCTCTCAGAACAACAACAACGGAGGAGGAGGAAAAGAGAGAGATCTCTCTCAACAACAACAACGGAGGAGGAGGAAAAGAGAGAGATCTAGTGCCGGCGGTGTGTCTGGTTGCCGCGGGTTACGCGGGCTGCAGCGCCGTCCTGGCGGTCACCTTGCTGTGCGTGTCGGCCACCGTGGGCGGGATCAGCGCCGCTGGCGTCTTCATCAACCAGATCGACATCGCCCCCCGGTGGGTGACTCTGCAACAACACCTACCACCAGTGATTTTAATTTATTTAGTTGGTTATCTACCTCTGGGGTTTCCTATAACCACTGCAAGGTGGGAGAGGTCTCACTGTTAAGGGAGAGTTATGGTTGGACGTCGACGCAAGGCAATGGGGTTTACGGATCCATTACGTCCTGGGATATGTTGAGGACGTTCATTGAAGCCGCTAAGTCTAGCCGTAGTCGGAGTTCGAAGTCGATACAACGTTTGCCAGGGTAATGAGGACCAAGTGTTTCAGCTGAAAAACCTTCCCTTTAACCCCCCACCCCCCGCCCCCCCCCCCCTCCCTAATTGCAATTTAAATTGGAATACACTATGGGTGAAGTGAATATGCCTGCAAGGCTGCAAGACAGTTAAAGGAATCTGCACAACAAAGAAGTCAGTCGATTGGCCTGGCCCTAGTATCAGACTTCATGGCTACGGTAGCAATGCATATGGAAACGATCTTAACAGCTTGATACAACTCTGTTTAAATTGACCAGTAGTTGCATAAGAAAGGTTAATGAAATTTCTATGTAATCGTATATTATAGTTACAATGAAAGTTTTCAGGACAGGTTCAGACGAACGTACGCCTGAACTCTGCTTGGTTGTGTCTCCAGGTACGCAGGTGTGTTGCTAGGGATCACCAACACCTTCGGAACCATCCCGGGGGTCCTGGCTCCATCGTCACCGGTTACCTCACCGAAGACGTAAGACCCCCTCCTCGCCCCTTCCCCTCGCCTTCACCCCAGAGACATACAGTCACAGACATCACAGTGATACCACGTCGTCGAGCATCAACAGAGTACCACGTTTAGTTGGCCCCTTGTGGTTTAACCATACAAGCAGTTTGATTCAGGTTGCACTAAGGTATTCTCTCATTGCAAAGATACGATATGAAAATAGGTGATGATAGGTGAGTAAGAGAGGCAAATAAAAATACAGAGGTTTCTACACAGAGGTATGTGTGTGTGTGTGTGTGTGTGTGTGTGTGTGTGTGTGTGTGTGTGTGTGTGTGTGTGTGTGTGTGTGTGTGTGTGTGTGTGTGTGTGTGTGTGTGTGTGTGTGTGTGTGTGTGTGACGTGTGTGTGTGTGTGTGTGTGTGTGTGTGTGTGTGTGTGTGTGTGTGTGTGTACGTGAGTGTGAGGCTGATATGATTATTACCGACAATAACATGTCTCATCACGTGGTTCATGCGCAGTGTTCATTTTAATGTAATTCCCTCTCTTGTCCACTGGGTGGCAGCACACCCTGACAGGCTGGCGAAATGTGTTCTGGGTTTCGGCGGGGGTCAACGCCTTAGGGGCCCTGATCTTCACGTGCATGGGGAGCGGGGTGATCCAGACCTGGGCCCTGACGGAGGAGGAGAGGGCGGAGGAGGAGAGGGCCAAGAAGGAGAGGGGGGAGGAGGAGGTGAGGAGGAACGAAGGCGACCCGACGATAGCCACATGAAGGACAGCCGGATGACCCGCTGGACTTCATCACCACGGTGATGGAGAAAGTGATTATGGACGGATCAGTGAACCGCAAACCGCCCCCCTGTCGTGGTCTTTTTTTAAGCATTTTAATCTAAAAAGAAAAAGTGCACTTTAATGTTGGTTAAGAAACAAATAGTGTGGGATGTGGGTGGTTCCACTCCACGTCATTGAAGAGTATGTGTTAAATGTCTTTATTCATGCAAGCTTTTTCACAGGGAAAAGTGTGTTACAAGGCCCTCTTTTACAGAGCAAGTTGACCAACCTTACTCCCTCAGAAGGAGAGACGTGGGTAGGATAGGAGTGCAATAGGGGGGCTAAAGCTTTTTCTGCCAAAGCCCTGCCAAAAGGTTCCCCTGGGCAGAGGTACCTAAAGCTCTGAGCCAAACAACGGGGGACTCGATTCCAGTTTTTATATATTGCTTTTTTTTTTTCTTGCTTTTTTTTTTACAAATGACCACATATGTCTCCTGTTACTATGAAAACTTGGAACCCACCTGACTTCCTCTCACAAACCCTCAGCGTGTGTGGTTCCCAACAAGTGCTATGTTTCATTCTCACATCTGTCGGTACTCGAGCAACGGGACCCGCCCGACCGTCAGGTTTAATACTCAGGTTTGTATTCTCTGATCCTTAAACTCGGGAGAATTTGGGCCGTGTGGTCGGTCTATGGAGGAAATGATACTCTGGAATGTGGGATTTCCGTAGAAGTATAATTCTGTAAGTTCACGTGCCTTTCTATTGCTGCATGTATGAGGTTTGTAACCTCTGCGTTTGTTTGTAGATGACCAAATAATACACCTTGTACTTAATAAATCCCTCTTTTACTGTGACATAATTAACTTGCTCCTCTGCAGAAGTTTTCTAAAGGGACTCTGCCTCCACCCACTGTGAGGGCCTTAATACACTCATTACCTTATTTGACTTTATTCAAAATACAATGGATTCCATTTGGGTAGCTGTAATAATGGGTGACTTCGGTCTGGTTACATTTTCTGATGGGAAGAAGGATGACTCTATGAACTTTTGTTTCATTACGTGGCTGACAATGTTGATTTCAAAAAGTCATTTCATGATTGTGAAGATAAAATTATGCTCTTCGAAGAATATAATTATTTTTCTACCTTTTTTAAAGTTTTAAAATGTTTGTTTTATATTTTATTATTTTATTTCTTCGGCTTCAAGTAAAAACTTCTAAACTTCTAAACGGGTATTGGGTTCATTATTTCTTTAAATTTATTTCAAAGAGCAAAATAATACCAACCACCACCAACAGAAAGTAAAAATGGTCAAGCATGTAAGCGGAAATAATTGTTGGCTGAAAATGTTTCCTGGGGCCACTTCCTCTGTCAGCAGAATGCTACAGCCTACTTTTACACAAGAGAAGGACATAGCCGCAAGCATGTCGTTATTTTACCAGAAGCTGAAAGGTTTAAGTTCAAGAAGTCAGTTCATTTCAATCAGGCATAGCTTACAGCAGGCTAGCTCCACGGCAAGCAGTGCGTCCACTACAAAATGAGCAATAAAACGTTATCCTTCACAGGGATAGTCTTATGACAAGGCAGGACCCCTGCCTTGTCATAAGTATAGTAGAGTAAAAAAAAAAATTAAATATGAGTTGCATAATAACGAGTGAAGGTACATTTACAATTGAGAACATTAGAGAATTGTTAGAGCAGTTCAAACCAGGCTTGCACAGAGCATCCTCGGGGACTGGTGTTTCTTGCGTCACCATTTTAAGTGTCCATTGCAATTACATCCTCCTCTTGAAAGTATTACAATAGGTATTTTAAACTATATATATTGATTTGTAATAGTTCACCCTTTCCCAAAGAAAACGAGTTGCTGTTCCTCTGGACAGAGAATTGTCATCTTTCATTTGAACAACTCTAGGTCAATAAGATGAAAGCAATGAAACTCTATGAAGTTCAATAACAATCTACAGTTTTCCAGAATTGATACGGGGGACATTGACATTATTCAGAGGACCTAAACACCTCTCCAGTGGACACACTATTATTCCATGTGATTCTCCGACCAGCAGGGGTCCTCAGAAAGCATAACGGTTATGGAAACATTACTGATATCGAAAGACGCCAACGGATCTAATTTTGGAGTTCGAAATAACGGCCTGTTTGGAAAAAATAGCATTGGTGTAAATATTCAAATACGCAAAAGTACCGGACCTGTGTTGGTTGGTATCCATAGGGGACAGGAAGACCTTTCTTAAGATATTATTTTACTAACGTGATACTTATTATGCAATTATTCTTAGATATTTTAATGAAGACATGTCATTAAAAGAGGTTATGTAATGATTCATTTTCTGTATTGTATTTATTTCGTTTAATGAAAGGCCAAGAGGTAAATGTTGACGTATGTTTGACTCTCATCTGTTTGCGTCATAGATTGCGTCAGCGGAAACGACCCGGAATTAAACCGCGATGTACCGTATGTTGGTGTAACTGCATAATTTATCCCCTTCTTGGTGGGAAAAAAAGAACACAGTATTTTATATTGCGATAATTAATTATAAAATAATAAAGCCAAACTGCAACATTTTGTAAATGTACTGCTTTTGGTGAAACTCGACTTCCAGGTAGGGTTGGAAAAACCGGTTGGGTGGGTGGTTGCAAACTGTTAGAAACTCTTCATTTACAAGGGAGATCATGACCTTCACTTGGTAATGAGTGTGTTAAGTTCACATCAATTGGGACCAAGTGAGACAGGATGTCAGTGGATTCCTCATTGTGTCAAATGTGCTTTATTTGCATTTTTGATCTACCTCCAGCAAGGCAGAAATTTAAATAGACTGCCTGGCATTGTAATGTTGATTGAGTTACACCCACTGTGGCGGAGAACCTAAATGTAATCAGATTATTCAGAGGTACACAAGTCCAGGGGCCACAGCCCCCCCCCACCCACCCCACACACTCACAAACACTCTCACAAACACCCTCCCACTCTCACAAACACACTCACAAACTATTTGAGGTAAGTTTAATTTTGCAAGGACACCATCTATGACATATTCTCCACATCTTTGATTACATGTATCTCTTTTGAGAAACATTCATGTTGAAACCTTTAATTTATCAATGCATTGTTCAATCTATGTATTGAACTTGTCTGTCTGTTTGTCTGTGTCTGTCTGTCTGTTAGCAGCACTTGAGGAAATAAAACAAGAGACTGAATGCGTCTGATCGGTTTGACTCCCTGGTTGCCATGACAACCAGCCCTATTTGATGACTCATCACTGACGCGGTGTTAGCAACTGCTGATGCTTGATGAATCACACACACACACACACACACACACACACACCATCTTCCTCTATCACCACCCACCCCAAGATTAAAATTCAAATTCAAATTTTTCTGCTATACATCAACAACCTTGAAGGCACTTTCAGACATCCGCAACACACACACCCACACACACCTATGGAATGTCAGGTGGAGTTGGTCAACTTGTTTGCCAACATCCAACACCCAGTATAGCACTCTGCCCCAGTGTGTGTTTGTTACCTTAACGTGTGTGTGTGTCTGTCTGTCTGTCTGTCTGTCTGTCTGTCTGTGTGTCTGTCTGTCTGTCTGTCTGTCTGTCTGTCTGTCTGTCTGTCTGTCTGTCTGTCTGTCTGTCTGTCTGTCTGTCTGTCTGTCTGTCTGTCTGTCCGTCTGTCCGTCTGTCCGTCTGTCTGTCCGTCTGTCCGTCTGTCCGTCTGTCCGTCTGTCTGTCTGTCTGTCTGTCTGTCTGTCTGTCTGTCTGTGTCTGTGTGTGTGTGTGTGTGTGTGTGTGTGTGTGTGTGTGTGTGTGTGTCCGTCTCTGTGTGTGCATCATCAAGACCTGTTGGCCATTCTTTCGAGCACCCCATTCTGTGCTCGAACTTCAGGCCCTAAGGTTGTTCTTCTGTGTGTGTCAAGCGGAGTGCAGAGTGCACACACTCTGCTCAAAGCCGAACCGTCAGCTGACACGATTCGGCAAGCTGCTAGACCAGATTCAACTTGGAACACAGGGTTCTTTGCCTAGGAAGCAAAGCACTGACATTGCACCGAAAATAACGCTGATGCTCCAAATGAACACAAACTGATTCTACCAGTAGTCGTTTGTGTGCGTGTGTGTGTTTGGGTTTGCATGTATATGTGTGTGCATGCAGGGGTGTGTTTGTGCTTGTGTGTGTGTGCATGTGTATGTGGGTGCATGAGTCTGTGTTGGTGCATGCGTGCTTGTGTGTGCTTGCATGCATGCTGGTGTGTGTGCGTGTTGTTGCATGTGTATGTGCTTCCATTGGTACTGCTTGCACGCATCTGGTGTGTGGGTGTGCGCTTGTGTGGGCATGCATGTGTGTCTGTGCATGTGTGTGTGTGTGTGTGTGGTTGCTTGTGGTGTACAGCAGACTGAGTTCCTCGAAGCCTGATGATTCTGAAATCCAAAAAATAAAAAACATTTGTACCAAATGAAATCGCTCTATTAAATGAGTCTTGATCAACTACTGCCTTCCTACGCAACATTTGAATGTCATTGATGTATTCCTCATGTGTCTGTTTGTAATGTACTCTCTGCGGTGAGGTCCAAAGCTAGTTTATATTACAGGTTTGACCAAAAAGTCAGGTTGTATTCTTGTTTGTTGTTTTCAAATATTTTATAGGCGGTAGGTAGCAGACCGTTTTCCTTGTTGGTCAAATGTTATGGTCCAAAATGACTCTGTGGCATTGGACAGGTCGGCTGGGTGAACGAGGCGGCTGCATGATCTGATCAAGATTTTGTAAGGATTGAACGAATATTCAAAATGAAGCATACAGTAGGAGGGTTGGGGGGGGGGGGAGTCTTTCGTTGGGGTTGGGAGGCGGTTGCCTGAATGGCCATCATGCGAATGGGAGGCAATAGACCTTTTGGCTGCGTTCCTCAGAGGTCATGCTGGGATCTCACAGATTCAGAGTGTTTCTTCATTTACATGTTAGATAGGAGCCAAACCAAAAGCCAGTGGTCAAGATAAGCCGAATAACTTTTAGAACGGGGCGTCCTATTACTAAGAATCCTGACTGAGAACCAAACGTTGACATTGTTTTTTTATGAAGACAAACCCTTGGGGCAATATCTGCAGTATGTGGACTTTACTCTTCCGAACTGTAACAGACGTAACAGGCCCAAACTAAATCTAACTAGACTACATGCCTTATGGTTGGGTTTCTAATTTACCAAAAGGCATGTAGTCTAAGGAGAATAACTGTGAATCCTTCATTCAGTTTAAGGAGAATAACTGTGTTACTGTATTCCTTCTTACAGACAAGAAAATATAGGTCTAGTGGCACCATATGATATTACAACAGCTTGTTATTCTCCTTAACTAATTTACTACAGGTTAACTAGTAAACTACAGTTAACCCTTCAGTTGGCTGGGTTTCAGTAGGCGTAGGGGGTCTAGATCTGTAGAATTGGACGCCTTGAATCCTTCACTTTGTTGGCTACAAAGAATGAAAATATACATAAAAAGTATACCTTCATCATTCATAACCAATTCTTCTGTTACATATTGTTCAAAGAAAAATGAAAGACGGACGTAAGTCTGAGTAAAGAAAGATAAAAGACAGACAAGAGATATACGTAATGGTCAATGGTCAACAAAAAAGTTATTTTTGAGTTTTAA
Source organism: Gadus macrocephalus (assembly GCF_031168955.1). Lineage (NCBI taxonomy): Eukaryota > Metazoa > Chordata > Actinopteri > Gadiformes > Gadidae > Gadus > Gadus macrocephalus. The sequence continues at coordinate 5,181,329 of NC_082403.1, forward strand.
TATAACATTCTGGGAAGCACCTCATCCTGGGATTAAAAGAAGAATCAAATTTATTTACGAATACAATGTAATCAATATCACGTTCGTAGTAGGAGTAGCAGTAGTGTTTTGCATGAAATCAATAAATGTATTGATTTTGGACCTTTTACTGGTGTCTTTTGACCGACTAGTCAGCAGTGAACTGAAAGTTTGAACTCTCTCTCTCTCTCTCTCTCTCTCTCTCTCTCTCTCTCTCTCTCTCTCTCTCTCTCTCTCTCTCTCTCTCCCTCTCTCCCTCTCTCTCTCACTCCCTCTCTCTCTCTCTCTCTCTCTCTCTCTCTCTCTCTCTCTCTCTCTCTCTCTCTCTCTCTCTCTCTCTCTCTCTCTCTCTCTCTCTCTCTCTCTCTCTCTCTCTCTCTGTCACTGGCGCTCTCTCTCTCTCTGTCTGCTTCCACTCATCATCTCCTCCTCAAATGTTCTCCCCCGGTTTCATGAACCGGACTGAAAGTAACAGCTGCTCTAGCCTGTAGTGGCTGCCAGGGTGTGTGTGAAAGAGAGACAGAAAGGGTTGCTCTTGGCCCAGCTAGCCGACTGCAGATCAGGTCGCATGCCTCTGTGAAGTCCCATTCCTGACTTATGACAACAGAAACAAAAGAGAACTATAGTTTTCCCTTTGGTAGTGGAAACGGTTCCTTTGTTGACGGGCCCACACACAGCGGGTTTTGTATAAGAGGACCTGGGGTGGGCCAACATGGACCCTCCACATCGCCATCTTTCAAAGCCAATCAATATGATTGCTGGGTGGTTTGATCAGGTCTAGAACTTGTTTGGCCATATAATCTAGGGGTTGTTGTAAGTAGCCCATCCTTTGTGGGACACATACTGTATTTTGAATACAGTATGTGTCCCACCGTCAGACTTTGGCTGAAATTGTCTTGAGTTGTTCTTCTTCACAATGTGGCACCTGGTTCTGATGGTAATCTGAGAGGATTTCAATAATCTTGTTAGGTGGATGGTGTTGTCTAAAGGCAAAGTTTTGGGTCTGCAGAATGTACATTTTAGGCCATGAATATGGGGTTTTACATGTTGCAGACCTCAAGATTATTTTCCTAAACTATAGGATTAACTTTTCCATCTCAATTGTATGCTTTTATTTGGAATATGGATTGGAAAATGTAAAAGCTTTTCTTGAATTCTTGAAAAGTGTCAAAAGTATTGCTTGGATATTTAATGAGTAATCAGCTCATCATGCGGATCATTTAAATGTATCATAACGTGAATGAAGTGTAGATATTGAGGGAATGCAGTTTATACATGTTTCTAGGTTTCAACGTTTGGATTGTGACCAGCTCTCACATATGGGGTTTGCAATCAACGTTAACCTTTATTATCTTAGAAACCAAAATGCACTTTGGCTTACAAGAGTCATAGCAAACCTTTTCCATACAGTAGACTACCTATCATATGCTATGTTTATATCAATGTTTGTGAGAGTAGATAGCTGCCCAGAAAGTGGTGGAGAGAATAGCAAAAAGTATGCAAGAGAACAGAATCTATCCGGTATTCATACTTCTGTTGAAAGACTGCAGGAGTTTTATGATGAAATTATAGAAATCAAATGTGTCTCAGTGAACAACAGACCGCGTTGTAAACCAAAGCGCTCAGCTGACTGTCGGCGTTCATGAGAGAACCCCAATGCATCACAATAAGCAATGAATCCAATAGAGAGAGCTATTCTACACATTCACACAAGTCCCCAACTCCGAGTTCAGCCCGGCTTGTGTGCTTCCATTGTAACGTCATTGGTTGTTTTTTTATAATAGTGTTAACTATGGACGGAATGAAAGTGTGAGACGCACTCGAACATGCTAGGTTCATGCGACGTGATGACGTATTTGGCGGAATGTGTGTGATTTGCGGGTGCAATTAGGGAGGGCCGGGGGATGCTGGGTGCGAGCCGCGCTGGCCGCCTCCCCTGGTATAAATAGTCAAGCCCTGCATCCGTCTTTCTTTTTCAGTTACCTGGCTAGGGGCAGCAACAGCAGCTTTTGTGAACCAGTAACACCGGTAAGTGCACTGCGTTTATCACATTTAATACTCGGTTTGGTTCGAAGGATGTTAAGCGGTATACGGTGTGTTTTCCGGTTTTTACTTGTATACATTCTTTTGTCTCTCTTTTCCACCGAATGGCTCGGTTTTTGTGCTGTAACTTTGTGGGGTTCTCGCTGGTTGCCCGGTGTTTCCCTGTATATGGCTCTCCGGCGGTACTTTCAAACGCCAATGTACTTTGTTGGCCGAAGTTTGTTCAGTCGTGTCGGTCTGGTGGTAACTTCATAGCGCGAAATTGTAGGAAATATGGCACACTGGGGGAGGGGAAGACGAACAATAGACTCATCATTTCAACCACAATTTCCGGAGATGCTTAAACGGAATTCACCAAGGCTACTTTAAGTAACAACTGTGAGCCCAGCTGCCTGGCTCCGGTCCCCATGCCTGTTGGATTTTCGGAGGTCTTAGTAACTTTATACACGACGTGGCCCTCCTAACTAACACGTGTCGCTCTTGGCCTTGCGCCCAGCTAGGCCTGAACTTGATGCCCCAAAATACATAATTTAATGTCTATTTATTGTCAATCAATGTACGGTTTTATATAGTTGGCTCAATAGTCTCATAAGCGGTGGCGTATTTAATGTGATTTGGTGTTGTATTTAAATGTTTTTACCGCCCTTGAAATACGGGCTGCCTAATCCGTCACACAATCGACCAACTGTGGCCCGTTACTGCGGGTTGGACCTCACGGTCTACCTCGGCTAAGGTGTTAGCATTGCTGATGTATATTGACTTTATTTCCTATTGCAGTGTTTCAGAAACTTAAGCAACAATGGGAAAGGACAAGTTCCACATCAACATCGTGGTCATTGGCCATGTCGACTCCGGCAAGTCGACCACCACCGGCCACTTGATCTACAAGTGCGGAGGCATTGACAAGAGAACCATCGAGAAGTTCGAGAAGGAAGCCGCTGAGGTAAGCCGGTTTTGTCCATTCTGTGCCTGATCTTTGAGGAAAATTAGAAATCCACCAAAAAAATAATTCAAAGATGGCGTCTCCGCCATGCCTATTCTGAACCCGTCAGCCCGGCAAGGGTGTGGGCATCGGGTGCGCGCACGCTGGGCGTGGCCTAAGCTCGCATTGTACTAAATGGTGACAGTGCACAAGTGCCTAGCCGCCATCATGGCCACCATAGGTCTCGGGCCTATGAATAAAAGTACATTAATACATTGTCTGAATCAATGACTAAACAAAACATGACATTATTCCACAGATGGGAAAGGGCTCCTTCAAGTACGCCTGGGTGCTGGACAAACTGAAGGCAGAGCGTGAGCGTGGTATCACCATTGACATCGCCCTGTGGAAGTTTGAGTCTACAAAGTATTACGTCACCATCATCGATGCCCCCGGACACAGGGATTTCATCAAGAACATGATCACTGGAACTTCCCAGGTGAACTAAGTTTACTATTATAATATTGCAATTGCAATGTACATAAATGACAAAAGAATGGACCTCAATGTCCTCTGTGGGCTAATGTTCCCTTCCTTTCTGGTAACAGGCTGACTGCGCCGTGCTGATCGTTGCCGGTGGTGTTGGTGAGTTTGAGGCCGGTATCTCTAGCAACGGCCAGACCCGCGAGCACGCCCTCCTGGCCTTCACCCTGGGAGTGAAGCAGCTCATCGTTGGCATCAACAAGATGGACAACACCGAGCCCCCCTACAGCCAGTCCCGTTACGAGGAGATCACCAAGGAGGTCAGCCAGTACATCAAGAAGATCGGCTACAACCCCGCCGCTGTGCCCTTCGTGCCCATCTCCGGATGGCACGGGGACAACATGCTGGAGGCCAGCTCCAAGGTGAGAAGAAATTTCTTCATTATTCTTTCTTTGTTCTATTCGGTCCCACCCATCACCCATCTTCACACTTTTGTTTTGAGTCCCAACATTATTCTGACCTGCCTGTTCTCGTTCTCCGTAGATGGCCTGGTTCAAGGGATGGAAGGTCGAGCGCAAGGACGGAAACGCCAGCGGGACCACCCTGCTGGAGGCCCTGGACGCCATCCTGCCCCCCAGCCGCCCCACCGACAAGGCCCTCCGCCTGCCCCTCCAGGACGTCTACAAGATCGGCGGTGAGCACCCGACACCACTAGACCGATGGGACTAGATCCTCCTCCTGATCCACGCTAGCACCTGTTCCTCCGCCGTCCACTGACGCTCCTCGCTCTTTTCCCCAGGTATTGGAACAGTACCCGTGGGCCGTGTTGAGACCGGTATCCTCAAGCCCAACATGGTCGTCACCTTCGCCCCCGCCAACGTCACCACTGAGGTGAAGTCCGTTGAGATGCACCACGAGACGCTGACCGAGGCTCTCCCCGGTGACAACGTCGGCTTCAACGTCAAGAACGTCTCCATCAAGGACATCCGTCGTGGCAACGTGGCCGGAGACAGCAAGAACGACCCCCCCATGCAGGCCGACTCCTTCAACGCCCAGGTGAGCTCACGACTGCGACAGTGCAGTACCAGATCTTTGCATCCCCCCCCCACCCCTCCCATACAGTAGTCTGAACTGGGATCTAACCGTTGCTTTCCCCATTGCAGGTCATCATCCTGAACCACCCTGGCACCATCTCCCAGGGCTATGCCCCAGTCCTGGATTGCCACACCGCTCACATCGCCTGCAAGTTCAACGAGCTCAAGGAGAAGATCGATCGTCGTTCCGGCAAGAAGATTGAGGATCTGCCCAAGAGCGTGAAGAGCGGAGACGCCGCCATCGTCAACATGATCCCAAGCAAGCCCATGTGTGTGGAGAGCTTCCAGTCGTACCCTCCCCTCGGTAAGCAACGCAACCCACCTCTCCGGCCTGGTTCACTGTTGGGTAACACAAGGGTTACAGCGTGGTGTTGATACCAGTGGTCTGACCTACTCCTCCCTCCCTCCGCAGGTCGCTTCGCCGTCCGTGACATGAGGCAGACCGTTGCCGTCGGTGTGATCAAGAGCGTCGACAAGAAGATCGGTGGCTCTGCCAAGGTCACCAAGTCGGCCAAGGTGGCCACCAAGAAATGAATTTTCGGCCCCAGCGGCGACCCTCAGGAGGCGGCTTCTGCAGTCCATCGGCTGGCGGAGGAGACGCACAACTACCTGAGCGCTCTATTAAAGGACTGGTTAATGCGCATCAAAACGCATCGTAAAAGTTTTCGAAGGAAAGGAACCAACTCGGAGTAACTTAAGAATATGGCATGGTCTCTGTACTTTAAACATTAGATGACGGTGCCTCTTTTCAGTTGAATTTAAGTTTTGAATTGTTTAGAACTGTACCTGGATATCGAATTGGAAAGGACGCTGCTGGTTAATAAAGTTCTACAAAAATTATTCCCCGAGCTACTGACCTCTGCTTCTCCGTCTCTCTTATAGCTTTGCATTTGCACTTGTTCGTGGGCTGTGGTGTTGTCTTGCAGCTGTTTAGTCGCCCTTATCCCGTGCCCGGTGATGGTGTTCATATCCAATCACTACAGTGCGATACACTGTGCCAGCCAATAGCGCCTCTTACTTGGGTCTGACAGCAGATGGGTAGAATGCACAGCCCTCCCTCCGCTCGCTCTAGCTCAGTATAAAAACTCATGCCCAAGCGTAGTCTGTCCTTTTCTCCGGTCTAAATCAGGGGACATTCGTTAGCTTCTCGGGCACAGGTTGGTGAAATATTAAATATGATGCTTTTGTGTATAGTTTGTTGCATGGTTATGTTTTTCTGCGGGTCTGTTTATTGACGTGTCAGCTGAGTCTTGTGGCATGTTGAGAGAATCGCTAAAGGCTCAGCATTTTCGCATGTATCCCACCCATAAATAGATAATTCTGCCTGCCTTATGTAATGAAAGCATGTTCTTGGATAGAGGGGCAAGCCTTAATATATCTGTATGCATATAGTCGGTAGGGCAATGGGTGGATTGTTTATAAAATGGCCTTAATTTGGTACTTGCTGAACATTTCTTCAAAGGTATTTAACGTTTCAGAGTGGATTGTTATGGCTATTTGGCTTATTTTCTCATTTTGACATTGGTGATCGCATGAACGCGCTTTCCACCGGCTGCACTGTCATGGTGCGCGTGTCTGCTGCAGACAACATGGCGGCACTGCGTTCACTCAACATGGAGGCCGGCGTGGAGCACATGGCGCATGTGATGACACACTGGCCCCGAAAACGCAATATGAAAATGGCTTACACCTGTCATCGATGAAACTACAATGTATATTGGAATTGTATTTGCTTTGATTGCGATGCCGATTCCCCCAACAGCAAAACCTTCAAAATGGGAAAGGAAAAGGTTCACATAAACATCGTGGTCATTGGTCATGTCGATTCCGGCAAATCCACCACCACAGGGCATTTGATCTACAAATGCGGCGGCATTGACAAGAGAACCATCGAGAAGTTCGAGAAGGAAGCCGCTGAGGTTAGTGTCGGCACAGCCGACCATGATCGCCTCTAGCCCTAGCTCGTATTGCACGGATCTGGAAGGACGCTCAGTCGTCCATTTCTCGCGACAAACATCCATTTCTAAGACACAAGCGCCATCTACTGTACACGTGTTTAAATTCACTCGTATAGAGGAAATAACATACATAATTTCGAAACCGAAATGTGCCTTCCACTTTTGAATTCCAAGAATATACCTCCACAAGTAAATGTACCCATGATCTAAAAAAAAACGTTAGTCAAACCTTTTCACAATTTATATTGGTTTAGTTGAAATTGCAACCTGCAATTTTCCACCCACTGTTTTGATACAATTTGGTTTTGATTGAGTTTCATGGTTCTTATGTGCTTCTTGGACCTCTTGCTAAAGATATGAACACTTGAGAACCATGAGACTCAATCAGAACCTAATTTCAGCAAAATTAGGAACCCAATTGGAAGAAAAAGGGGGGAAATACTATAAATGGCATGTCCAACTGAATTCCAATAATTTGGAAATGTAATTGAGGTCTGCTCTTATAGGACTAAACAATGGCTGAAACAGTTCTTACAAACGTCCAGTTTATTGACCAACTCAACAAAATACTATCTTCCTTCACCATTTAGAAAGTGGTCATTCAAGTTCTTTCAGGGTAATAACATACACAACTGTATTACCATTCTCAAATGGGGATTTATGGAGCATTTTACTCCTAGATGCAGTCCACTGTGCACCAAACTAACTCCCTCTTTCCTCCACCTATGAAACCCCCTCTTTGGACGGGCTGACGGCCTCCCTCAGATGGGAAAGGGCTCCTTCAAGTACGCCTGGGTGCTGGACAAACTGAAGGCAGAGCGTGAGCGTGGTATCACCATTGACATCGCCCTGTGGAAGTTTGAGACCGGCAGGTATTACGTCACCATCATCGATGCCCCCGGACACAGGGACTTCATCAAGAACATGATCACTGGTACCTCGCAGGTAGGGCTTAGCAAGTGTTTCGCTGTGGAGTTGCAATGGGAGATTTTATTATGTTAACGTGAAACGCAAACATTTTCAGGATTATTATACATTTTTTTAATTTAAGTGCTATTAGTTAATATTTCTAGCATGAGACTAACTAATGATTTAGAATAATTCAATATGAATTCACACCTGGTGTAAATAGGGCTCCTTTAACATATCACTTATTAATAATCGTGTTAATGATTAACGAAAGGCATACAAATGACTTATAAAGGCTCATAAAAGGCAGTTAAAAAAAATCAAAAGAAAACTAATGCTATTTCACTTTGTACTTTACACATTGGAAGATTTTGGTACAGTCCCTGCAATAAACGAACCTGCACACATGTAAACCCATCTCGTATTTCCGCTTGCAGGCTGACTGCGCCGTGCTGATCGTGGCCGGAGGTGTGGGTGAGTTTGAGGCCGGTATCTCAAAGAACGGCCAGACCCGCGAGCACGCCCTCCTGGCCTTCACCCTGGGAGTGAAGCAGCTCATCGTTGGAGTGAACAAGATGGACTCCACCGAGCCCCCCTACAGCCAGGCCCGCTTCGAGGAGATCACCAAGGAGGTCAGCCAGTACATCAAGAAGATCGGCTACAACCCGGCCACAGTGGCCTTCGTGCCCATCTCCGGATGGCACGGGGACAACATGCTGGAGTCCAGCGAGAAGGTGAGTGAGTCCAGCGAGAAGGTGGGTCTCTCAGGCCCAAACATGGTTCATATTTGTGGTTCACCAAAGCCATCACTTTTGGTCAAAGGTATTGGAAATCCAAAGAATAAAACTTTTCCAATCGATGCCTCAATCCCTCCCTATAAATCCATTAGATTTCCCTTCGGTGGCTGAAAAAGTTGACACTGCATGACATGATACTCGGTAATGTATGTTCTCCACTGCGAGAAGAATGCAACGGTACTTTACACAACGGATCAGCTTTGAAAACAGACCAAAGACGACCGTGCTCAAACTAAATGAAACCAAACCCAATCTTTCACGAATCCTAAAAAAAAGCTTCCGTTAGAATAACCTTGACAGCCCGTCGTCTGTCGCAAGACGCAAAATGAGCCGCCGGGGGGGGGGTTGGACGGACTCCCCAGCGCTGACCCGCCTCGGTGCCTGTGCTCCACAGATGGCCTGGTTCAAGGGCTGGAAGGTGGAGCGCAAGGACGGCAACGCCAGCGGGGTCACCCTGCTGGAGGCCCTGGACGCCATCCTGCAACCCAGCCGCCCCACCGACAAGCCCCTCCGCCTGCCCCTCCAGGACGTCTACAAGATCGGCGGTGAGCTCCACGCACACTAGGGTCAGACTCATTACTGAGTAAACTAACGGCCGTCGTCCATACGGGAGTCAAAGTGCCGTAGGTAAGATTTGAGAGTGGTGAAGAGAGAGAGAGAGACGGAAAGAGCGGAAGCAAGATGTTGAAAATAAACAGACAGATAGGAACATCGCTTTCCTCCCTGCTCCCTGCTTTTTTGACCGCCTTTGAGAAGTGTTGCATTGCCCATGATAGGCAGGCAAGAAGGATTCCCCCAACCAATAACGGATGAGATGCCCTGATTGGTAAGAAGTGAGTCGGGAGCCTTCAACAATCATAATGGCTTCACTCTGACGCAGGCCCAGGCAACTCAAAACAGATACTCGGTTAAAACCGTACAGAGAAACATTCTTTGGACGGGTTGACTTGTGTATGGGTGCGCTTTTTATACTTCAGGAACAGACAACTCCAAAATCCAGTTCAGATTTACCTTTGATGGAGTGACATAGTGCAGAGGTTTTAAGGCGACACTTTATACCACCAGGTGTGAGTGTGATTAGCCGTTGCACGCCGCTTTGAAATTCTGCCTCTTCTGACATCACATCACAAGTGGGCGTGTCCAACTAGTGGTACAATATGTCACCTTTAAACTAGACGTGAAGAGAAGTGGATCGGGGCGTGGCCTGACCCATCACCTCCCCCCCCCCCCTCCCCTACCCCAGGTATCGGGACCGTGCCCGTGGGCCGCGTGGAGACCGGCATCCTGAAGGCCGGCATGATCGTGACCTTCGCCCCCGCCAACGTGACCACTGAGGTGAAGTCGGTGGAGATGCACCACGAGACGCTGACCGAGGCCACGCCCGGAGACAACGTCGGCTTCAACGTCAAGAACGTGTCCGTCAAGGAGATCCGCCGTGGCAACGTGGCCGGAGACAGCAAGAACGACCCCCCCATGCAGGCCGACAACTTCACTGCCCAGGTGAGCGTTCACGGGGACTAGACGGCTTCAGAGCCCGTAAACGACATCTGGTGTTAAACGTGTAATTGGTACTAGTTAGATTAGATTGGTTTATTTGCATCATTTATATTCATTCTGTAGTCAACCGTTGTGTACTCATAACCGTTTATCCATAATGGCTCTGGGGTATACTATGAGATTGAAAATATAATCACTGGTCTGGGAAATTAGAGTCCATCGTTAATGGAACCAAAATATCAGTAATTTAACTTATGAACTCCAGGAGGAACAGCAGCATCGATGCTGTTCTGGTACAGTCGTGGACCCCAATAGACCTTTCATAGAGGGTTGACCGTCTGACCAACACACATGTTGCTCTAAACACTAATTATGAGTTTGCTCCTTTTATGTAGGAGGAGCTGATTGCACCATCTTTGCGTGGGTTTAAACGTAGTCTATTATAATGTTAGTGTCTACTAAGTTCCGCATTTCCCATTACTTGATCCAAACCGGTTGCACCAGACAAACGAGTTATTTTGTCACGCTTGGTAGTTACTAAATGTAAACGCCTCATCCTCTGCAGTTGGCACTGTGCAGAAAACAGCATTGGCCGCATGTTTATAACACAAAGCTATTCCGTCTGGAATACACGGTACGACCAAACATCGTCAATTTCTGCCAACCAATGTCCTCTGCGGACTCCCCAAGCACTTCTTGGTTGACATCATAGCTTGTGGTTGATTAGTTACCACTAGATTGGTCGTCACGTGGAAGTGACGACAACCGGCTTCAACTCAACGCTATGCATTTCTAATTCCTCATGTATTAGTACGACAAATAGCAGATTTTGTAAATGTCTATTTGTAAACTAATGGTTATTGAGGACATTAGTAGTACATTATTCACATAGCTAGCGCAACCCGGTGCAGGTGGCATGGACAGGGAGTCCCGGTCAATGAGTGAAATCTCAACTAGTTTAGTCCACACCCTTACCTGCGCCACTAAAGCAGAAGGCCCTTAATTAGTGTAACAAGCTACACCTGTGTTAGTCCTACGACGCCGCCTCCACTGTCCTCCCTAACCCGTGTGCTCCACCCCCCGCCCTCCTGCAGGTGATCATCCTGAACCACCCTGGCACCATCGCCCAGGGCTACGCCCCCGTGCTGGACTGCCACACCGCCCACATCGCCTGCAAGTTCAGCGAGCTCAAGGAGAAGATCGATCGTCGTTCCGGAAAGAAGATGGAGGACAACCCCAAGTCCCTGAAGTCCGGCGACGCCGCCATCATCACCATGGTGCCCGGCAAGCCCATGTGTGTGGAGAGCTTCGCCCAGTACCCTCCTCTGGGTGAGTGGCGCAAAGGACACACACACACACACACACACACACACACACACACACACACACACACACACACACACACACACACACACACACACACACACACACACACACACACACACACACACACACACACACACTACTATATATTCTATTTGATCAAATCCAAAACCTGAGCGAAGACAATGGTTGTTGTCTAGCATCAATAATGATCCACGATTAATAAAAGGTGAACTCCTAAAGTTAGAAGTGCCCGTGATGTCCCGATGCTCCCACAGCTCCTTCGACTGCCGTAGTGCGTGGCGCTGTATTCATGAACTCTATTTAAACACACGTCCATGTAAGGTAAGGGAATGCGATTAGATCTCAGCCCTGGGGCCTCGTGGCGCACAGCGTATTCCATAACCTCCAACACCCCCCCCCCCACACCACCCTCACACCCGCGCACACAACCCGACGGCTCGAGTGAACCACAAGACCCCCCCTGACGCGACTCTGACGCGACTCTCTCCCCCCCCCCCCCAGGTCGCTTCGCCGTGCGCGACATGCGGCAGACGGTCGCCGTGGGCGTCATCAAGGCCGTGGACAAGAAGATCGGCGGCAGCGGCAAGGTCACCAAGTCCGCCCAGAAGGCGGCCAAGACCAAATGAATCCCGGCGCGGGACGTCCCGCCGAGGATGGCCCCGCCGCCGCCGCCACGGCAACGGGCGTCCTCGCCTCATCCTCCGCCCTCGCCCCGCCCCTCCCCCTCCTCGTCGGCGCATAGCTCTCTTCTCAAGGACTGGCTTATGCTCATCAGAACCCACCGCAAAAGCTTCCGTAGGAAAGGAGGGCCTGTGCCCCAGCGTGCGACTGGCCGTGAGAAGAGATTAGGGGGGTGACACACTACTTAAGAAGATTTAAAAAAATATCGTGGGTAAATAAAATGATTTTCATTTATCGTTCATTGCCAAAAAAAGGAGAAGCTTTTGTCGTCTTGTCTTTTTGTCGCAATAACAAAAACAAAACAAAACAAAAAAAAAGAGGAGAAAATCCAGCGTTGTTTGTATAAATGTTATACTGATGGGAATTCACTTCTGAATGTAAGAAGTTCTGCTGCAGATGCTTTGAAATTTCATTTTCATCTCACAGTATTGGCACGGTATAAGTTGCTTACAATAAATAGAAAACATTGTTGCAGTGACTAGTAGCTCTGTAATGTGTTTGGGAGATGTGCGTGTATCGAGATGTGTTTTGAAGAGAGGGAGATGCATATAATAACGATTTAATGACCAATCCATGGGTGGAGCTGAACAACATCATTCAGGTATAAGCAGATTTCAAGTGAAACCCCACCCAGCTGTCATTCATCCAGTGCAGAGAATCGAGGACTATTAACATAGTCAAGAAAGCTGATAAGGGCTAATCTATTAAGAAAAGTGATTGCCCTTCAAGTTCGGACATGTTATACCACGGTCATGTCTATTCAGCACACGCTTTCATCCGAAGGATCAGGTAGGTAGTAGGTGATAAGGGCATGTAGCTGGATGCTTACAGGTAGGCTCTGGATTTCAGGAATCTATAAGGTCCCAGTACTTCTCAGTCGAACGATGCCCCTAGGCACTGCGCTATCCTGCGCCAAGTGCTCTACAAATTAAATATATAAAAATTATTAATATCATCCTGCTCCATGAGTTATTAGGTCATTATAAGGCGTTATGAGTTGGAAAATGTTTGAAAAGATGTCAATGCGTGCATTTCAATTATAAGTATTATACTATTAGGAACATACTATGCGCTGTGCGCAAGCAGAGCCATTCTCCACCAGAGAGGGCAGTCTCGATCCCCACCCCGAGCTCAGGGTCCGGAGCCCTCCAGCCCCCCTCCCTGGTCAGGGGGTGTCACTACAACCCGGCTAGGGTACAACTTAGTTGAGAGGGAAATTTGTTTAGGTCTTGCATGTCCTATTGATTATCGGTAGAATATATTGGCCATGGACTTTGCAAGTAGGGCTCAGTGAATATTAAAAAAAACGAATGCCAAAAACAATAACTGCTCATAAGCTGGTCAATAAATTAAATGTTTTTTGGGGACATTATAGAGCTTAAAAAAACATTATATGATTCTAATAGATAAGATGTTTGTGGTCCCAGCGTTGCATCGAGTGTTCTCTTACATGTAGAATCAATTATCACATTTCTTCAATACAGAAAAGAAAGCTTCTGAGCTACTGAAATCTAAATGACAGGACAGATATATATATCTGTCCTGTCATTTAGATTTCAATATATTATATATATATATATATATATATATATATATATATATATATATATATATATATATATATATATATTAATAAAACATTAGGCTGCCTCCTGACTCGGTATTGATTATATTTTCGTAGAAGTAGTCCATAGTAGTCCTAGTACTAGTAGTAGAAAAAGTACTGAAAATAACAAACAGATACAATAGACTATAGGAATTATTGGAGTGCTGCTCAGCAAAGAACAACACACATAATCATTAGCCTACAAGATGATCAACATGCATCAACAATAGGTGCGTTTCCATCCCCCCTGATTATTATTATTTATTTATTTTCGAACTTTGAAGCATCGAATCAGTAAATGGAAACACAAAAATTCGCATAAAAATCCTCTAATTCGCCAAAAAGCTAATCCGCTCGCTTGAGGCGTTTTTTGAGAAATGCGAAAGAGAGTAAATTCGCAAAATGGGAGATGGAAACACACTTTTCGAAACAGCTGTGACGTAGCGAACTTTGAACACACATGACTGACAGTCTTTCCGATTTCCGCATAACGACCGGCCATAGCAACCCTGCCGACATCAACGTGTAACGTCATCACCCGTGCTCTCAAACGACGATACGTGTTCGAGAAACGACGTATCTATTTTTAACCGTTTGTATATCCTTTAAATATATCCTTTAATTACGTACATCGAACAGATGGCCAATACGTGTGGAAGAGATTAATGCAAGAGATTAAACTATTCCTTGCTCTCATCCATGAAAAGAACCTAACAGCTATTTTAGATGGAAAACAACAACGTAATTCCACTATTTATCAGGACCTAAGAGAGATGATGTTACTAAAAGGATACGACAAGCCCTGGAATGTGTTGAGGAGTAAGTGGAAAGCTCTCAAATAGAGTGGCGAAGTCACGCCCCTTCCGGTAGAGCTCATTGGACCTATGAGATCGAAAAATATGAATGGGTGTCAATGGAGAGAAAATAATTATTTTCTGGTCCCAGTCTTTATATGCCCTGGATTACACATATGTTGTTTGTGGATTTGAATGATAATTTTTTTTGCAAAGAAAACTAAAAATTTTCGTGAAGAAGATTGATAATTTTAGGTTTTATGTGAGGCCGCTTTGTGAACTACAGCTCTTCGCTGCTCTCGACGCATATGATATACGTCACAACACCCGCACTTGGAACTCGGCACAGAGATGGCGATCTCTCTGCCCCACTTCACCGCTGTTTCCAAGGGGAGGACAAAAGCATCGAAAGAGGTGAAAACCATTATAAATCGGGGCACGTGCAGAGTTTCAGTTATGCCGATGGGAAGATTGTCGGTCTTCTCCACGCCAGTCGCAGGGAGCGTGACGTCACATACGAGCCGTGTAGTCTTTCTCGTTGTGTTTTCTCTACAGCCTTTATCTGAACAATTGCACAATAAACGGTTGAACTCTTTGCATGAAAAATTATCATTTAAATCCAAAAACAACATATGTGTAATCCAGGGCATATAAAGACCGGGACCAGAAAATAATTATTTTCTCTCCATTGACACCCATTCATATTTTTCGATCTCATAGGTCCCATGAGCTCTACCGGAAGAGGCGTGACTTCGCCACGATACAGCTTTTCTACTTCGACCATTGATTATAGCCACGTATCGGCATATTTTTTTTGCCTACAGCGCCACCTCCAGGCAGAACTAGGGTAGTTACCCGCTCCAACCACTTGATGGAAACGCACCTAATTCGATTTACTTTTTTGCGAACTTTCTAAAGATTCGCATCACCTTTTAGATGGAAACGCAGCTAATGACATTGAATAAAGGGTCAGGACCCTGAAGTTCATACATTGTTTAAGGAAACGTTCTTGCCAATATAAAGATGATATCTAGACTGGCATTGCTTTTACATTTAAGGGAAGCAGAATAACCTATATTCTGTCAGTTGTGTTTGCAGTCTATCAGTCTTGATAATATTTAACATACCACAAGGGCGGGTTTATGGTGAAACAGACTTATCCATTCACGATCCCACTGGTTTAATTTGAGGATATGTTGGGATTGTTTTCTTATTCTGGTTGTGTATAGGGAATCTTTGTCTTTCTCCACGGGTTTTCACCGGGCCAATTTAAACCGAACACACTGCTATATAGTCTCGGCGCCGGAAATCGACGCTCTCTTCTAGTGATCAAACATGGCGGTGAGTACTCGGTGAAAACGTATGACGGCGAGATTTCCGAACTTGCCACAGAAATCCACGTTCATCGGTGTTATTTTATGAACAGAATCAATCCTTTATGCACCTTTTTGTTCAGGCTAACCTCTAGAATGGAACCAATGCCATATTTTATGCTTAGCATAAATTTACAGACCAAGATTTCGCCAATTGAATCACGCTAGTTGGCTCACACCGCATCTATCCATGAAGCTCTGAGTACTGTTTAAAACAAAACACTTATGGCGTTATAATAAGTTGAGCATAACGGCTAATTATGTGTATTTTGGGGTGTTAAACATGGGGGTTATTAAAGGTAAATACCGCTCAAGCTAAACTTTGCTAACATTAGCTTTAGCATCGGAGATATTTACGGGCATGTCCGACATGCATTGGATCTGCGACACAGTAATTCGGTACAGCTTTACTAAGCTAAACGGAAAGTTGTGTTTTTTTTTTGTGTCAACCTGGTAAAGAAGGTCAATGTTGTCGTACTGGCAGATACATCCGAGTATCATGGATGTCAAAAGGTTTATGAAACCTATGGGCTCCAGAGGTAATGGGACAACCGCTGGACGTGGCCAGCCGACTCTCGTTAAAGCCTAGCCAGCAAAAATTGGTTTGCTCGTTTCTAACTGGACGTCTCTATCGGTGCTTTTCAGGACCAGGGTGAGAAGAAGGAGAACCCCATGAAGGAGCTCCGTATCAGGAAGCTCTGCCTGAACATTTGCGTGGGGGAGAGTGGAGACAGACTGACTCGTGCTGCTAAGGTGCTGGAGCAGCTTACAGGACAGACCCCCGTCTTCTCCAAGGGTATGTACAGCGTAAATGTATGTATGCATGTTTGCTGGGTGGACCTGCAGCACAGCATTGTAGTGGCTATGGTGTTAACTGGCGGTGGAAAGGGACTGGATTTACCTCCGAACTCTTTTGGCCTACCTGTAGTCATCATTGTAGCTAGGTGTCTAATTGAATGTAATTTGGTTCCAGCAACTTTATCCGGTACTTTTGATCAGTTTTCACAGCTGACAAAACAAATTCCAAACCTTTCAAGTTCAACATTGTGGTTTATTCAGAACATTTGACCCACCACTCAAAATAAATCACATAATCCCTACAACCCCAGCTCATCACAATAGCGTGGGAGCACGGTTGTGTGTCCCGGAGGAGGATCAAATGATATTATTGGGAAAACCGAATCTTTTAAGCAGCATCTTGCTGTCACATGAGGAAGCGTTGAGTGTGGGGCTGGCCGACCTGTCAATAAACAAGAGTTTAAACAAGTTGTCAATATCAACCACAACAATATTTATTAAACGTATTACTTCTAGTATAGTGAAACTGTAGGCTACTGCAATTGACCCGTGTGTAGGTCAATCACATAATGAATTCAAAAGTAGTGTATAGCGCACTTTTATTGTAAATGTACTGCCATATGAATGATGGACTTTTACAAAATGAAAGCCAGTGAGCTACAGACTTTTACAATAAGAAAATAATTAATCAAAACAGTTCATGCAAGCCAGTGATGAAAAAAGTTATCCCTGTCTGAACAACGGTGTTGACCTATGGTAACCTGAGGCTTGACTGATGACTGTTAATTCAACGCTACATTAATTAAGCAACTATTTGGGACTGGCACGTTATTAACTTGCCGTTTCTCACTATACTTCTAGTATAGTGAAACTGTAGGCTACTGCAATTGACCTGTGTGTATGTCATTCACTGACCCATACTGTGACATTTCCCCACAATTGGCATGCAATTCAGGTATTATTGGTGTATGACCAAGACAAAAAACAAATGATCACTGACTACTCGTCCAACTAGCTCAATATTTACCTGGTGAAGATATTGATTCTTCAGTTCCATCGTCCTTCTTCGGGGATGATCGCAGGCATGCTTATGTTAGCTGCAACGTTTGCTATCGAACACGCTGCATCTCATTTCGGTACCAACCGTACTAGCTCCTACCTGTGTTTTAGACACTTCCTCTTCTGGTGTTGAACTCTGGACATGGTGGTCCCCTTCTATAACATCAAACCTTCGCCTTTGCTCTGTCCTCCTGCAGCCCGCTACACAGTGCGATCCTTCGGCATCCGTAGGAATGAAAAGATTGCCGTCCACTGCACCGTCCGTGGAGCCAAGGCAGAGGAGATCCTGGAGAAAGGACTCAAGGTGAGCAGCAAAGCACATGGATGGGTTGTCCTTTTACCTGCCAGTGGATACCTAATGTCCAAGAACCCTGATCATGATTGTGCCTGGATACTTTATAACGTCATCCACACTGCTGTGGCTAGTGATCGATTTTGACCGAGCATGGTTCTTTGAATTACTTGTGAAACGCTACAAGCCTTCAACAAAGCCTGATAGTGGGCAGATTGCTGGAAGCGATTCTTGTTCCACTATCCTGCCTCGTTAACATTCGCCTCACCACTTTGCCGTCTAGCCAGAGAGGGAAAACGGAGACGCTCACACTGCTACCTGTTGGCATGAATGCGCACTCATGTGTTGCTGTAGCCTGCTTGAACATAGTACAACTCTTTTGAGGTTGAATTAACAGCAGACGTCTGGTCCCTGTGTATTTAGTATTACATTTAAGTAGGGTCTGGTCAACGATCAAAAGTTTTAATCGCATGAGTTCCTGTGATTAATCACATTGTTATACGCATAATCCAATAATGAATTCAAAAGTAGTGTATAGCGCACTTTTATTGTAAATGTACTGCCATATGAAGGAAACTGCCATAACATTTGTTGTGCGAATTTGTGTTGTGTTTATGTTTTATCCGCCAATTATTTTCCGACTGTTTCCTCTTTCCTGTGACCGCTGCAGCAGTTAGCAACATACCAGGCTCGCTCACGATGGACTTTTACAAAATGAAAGCCAGTGAGCTACAGACTTTTACAATAAGAAAATAATTAATCAAAACAGTTCATGCAAGCCAGTGATGAAAAAAGTTATCCCTGTCTGAACAACGGTGTTGACCTATGGTAACCTGAGGCTTGACTGATGACTGTTAATTCGACGCTACATTAATTAAGCAACTATTTGGGACTGGCACGTTTATTAACTTGCCGTTTCTCATTCTTAAAGAAATAAAACCAACAAACTGGTAGGTTCTGGACAGGTTCCTAAGCTGTCGGCTAACGTCCCCCCCCCCCTCCTGCCTTGTCACCAGGTGCGTGAGTACGAGCTGAGGAAAAGTAACTTCTCAGACACCGGGAACTTCGGCTTCGGCATCCAGGAGCACATCGATCTGGGCATCAAGTACGACCCCAGCATCGGTATCTACGGACTGGACTTCTACGTGGTGAGTAGCGTGGGGCTTTACCAGGGCAACGTGGGCCCGCTACGGCAGTCTATTCTCAAGTTTTATTTGGAACATCCCAGGGTTTCTGACTTTATTGATGTAGTGTAGTACTTTGTTGTTGCCTGCACATTGTAGATCCTATGGCTATTGGTCCACTGCCATCGAAAGTCAATGTCAGCTTCATTGTAAATTCAAAAATATGTACAAGGCATAGAAAAATCGAAATTGTGTTTATATTTACAATAAAATAATTCTTAATTCAAAATTATTCTGAATAGTGCAAAGGTAGGCAAAACGGTACATATACAATAAAATGTATAGTCACCAATCAAACTATTGAGTTGGCTGCCAACGCGGTTCTTAAATCACAGCCGTTCTATGGGCCAGCAATACAAAATGTATATTCCGGGTTCAATCTAAACCCGGTTGGTTTGCGTCCCCAGGTTCTGGGCAGACCCGGCTTCAGCATCGCCGACAAGAAAAGGAAACGCGGCCGCATCGGATACAAGCACCGCATCCGCAAGCCAGAGTCCATGCGCTGGTTCCAGCAGAAAGTAAGTATCCACCTTGATGTGACTGATGGTATCCCTGAAACCAGTGGAACCTGTATTGGCGGCACTGAAACCAGTAGACTCTGTTGGCCTGTTTAGGATGGGACTTTTGAGGAGTTGGGCAACCAAATCAAGCGTAGTTCTTCCATATAATAAACATTTTTAAATGGGGCTTTTATTGAATCGTGTTGAACATTTCTTAATTCTGTATTGTCTTATGGCCTTGAAGACAAACGCTTAGGTAATGTCTCCACCCTCACTATGTGGGGACGAGGTGCCCCTAAACCTGTAGATTCAGTTATCTACCGCGGCATTGTGGGTTGTATTCGTGGATTATGTAACCAATGACGTAGTTGTTGTTGACCGTAACGGAGCCTTTATAGAAAGTAAAATGGACTGCCAAACATTATCAGGTCATCGCTGAATGACATGAATTCGGTATCGTACGAATATGGCGCTAATTTGAACTTTTTCTCCCCTCTCCCTTCAGTACGATGGCATCATCCTCCCTGGAAAGTAGAACTGCTTCTCTTTGTTTGTACCAAACTAATAAAAATTGGTAAAAAGCCGTGCTCTGTTCAGTTGTCTTTTGTGACGCGAATTAACTCTAAACAAACAGTATCACACAAAGCCTGCCCCAGAGGGCAGCGTCGCTACTGGAAAGGAAAACAAAATGGAAGATTTCGGTTAAGATTTACTGTACCAGAGGAGCAGGCAGCTATTGAACAGTGCCAGGTTGCAAATATTTCCTAAAATGGAGGCACTTGGTTCTGATTCTGATGAGCAAATTAAAAAATACACAAAATGTACACCAGACTCTTGATTTGCCGATATCTGTAAAAAGGCGTTTGCCGGTCTTACCACGATTCAGACGCGATGCTTAATTCCAAATACATCCTGTGTCCAGAAAGTTTTCTGGGCTAGCATTTGCTTTCCTTATTCCATTCCATTGTTGGGAGAATGCCCTTAAATACTTAAAGCTTCCAAATGCGTACCAAGTGGTTCCTAAATATTAAGTGTAGGTAACAACACTTATCTTGGTAAAGGACCAGCCCGACCGACCGGATTGACTAGTTCACTGTATGGCATCGCCTGCCGCTCCTGATAATGGGAGTTTACCACTTGGTCGACGTAGCTCCTAAAAACAAATCTGCGTCATCGGCCGACATGCGTGCCGCAGTATGCTGATTTGCAGCAGGTAACGTTTCTCAGTCCTCATATCGGACCACAGATGCAAATGAGCTATCCAGCTACTTCTGGTATAGAACCTGTTCTGTACATGGTCCCTGTCAAACCAATATGGGAAGTAGGGTGTGGGTTCTTGATTTCAAATCTGACTCGTTGCTTGGATCTCAGACTCTAGTTAGCGAACTCGAGTAATTACGAGTTCATGAGAAATGAGGCCATCGACCAAGCACTTCAGTATGGTATGACCTCACTATTTGAGATGCCCCTTTAGACTCTGAGAATGTCCCATCACCAGAAGACTCGTCATGGTGTATGAATTTAGATTTGAATCCCATCCATACCAATGAAAATTGAGTACTGGTAGAGAATGGATTTATCACTTTCAGGGGGTCAAGTTCCGCTTAGGTCACCCATGCTAAGTATATTTACACACAGTATTGAAAGATAGCTACCCAAGTCTTGGTATACTATCGAATTCGTTGGTCTTAAACCTTGACGGATGCCGTATGATTCCCAGCAACCACCCGCTGAGGGATTAATGATGAAATAGTCAGACTTGTTTGGATCAGATTGGTTTTATTCGGGGAAACCCTGATGCAGCATAGATGTGTGGCTGACGGCTCCTCCTACTCGTCCCCTAGACAACGATAGGGGCAAGTAGTTAAACAGTAATACAATACTCTGCTAATAAAATTAGGTGGATGGGCCTCATTTGAGTAGGAAAAGTCGAGTGACGTGGCATTTGCTGCACCCTCTCTAACACCTACACATTCTGTGGCTCCACTTGGCACTTGGTAACAGGAGTTCACTTGGTTGGTCTCGAATAATCTCCAAATCTTTTATCTCAGAATCTATAGATTTGGGATGAGCTATTTAAGTGTTTATTTCTTTTCTTTTTTTGAATGTTTTCTTTACTTTCTTATGCATCACATCTTATTTTAAGTAGTGAGCATTATTGAGTGGTTGCTCCCAGATACGTTGTTTATGAAAATACTATGCAAGTCAATGAAATGGATTAATAATACAAGATTAAATCCCCCTACTCTTCACAGACCCTATCGTACTTTATTACATTTAAAAAACAATTAATACCCCATGCATAAGTTTCTGTTATTTCCTTTGATCTAGTCTAGTTTTTATTCATTATTTCTAACAACATAAATAGTATAAATAAATGAAATTTTTGCTAATTTGATGATTAATTGCCACATGTCCCTGATGAGAATACATATGCATAGCTAAAGGCTACCTGGTATTGAATGACAGAACTTGCCATAAACACATTCGTTACAATACACAATACACTTTAAATATACTTTTTACACATCACTGCTAATGGGTTCACAGTTGAACAACTAAATGGCTCTTTCGATGTTTCTCCCTCATACTGCTCTAGCAGATATCCCTTAAGCTAGCCGCCGTTCCGGTCTCTACCACCAGGGGTCTCCACCTCAATTTAAATGGGGTCCAATGGCCAGTTCGTAGGAAGAGCGGGTTCTCTCGCTTCCCAAACGGCTCTTTGTTTATTTACTTTTCCCTAATCAAAATGTGTTGGTTATTTACCATTCCCGTCAATAGATGTTAATGGAGGTTACTTTTTTATTTACCTTTTCGACTTATGCCTGTTTTTGATTCATTGTGCCTAGATCAAAATAATTATTCAATACACGGTGTTCCAAAACAAAATGTTACTTTATTCTCTTAAACCTGATTCAACCTAACGTCCAACCAAAGTGGAACAGAAAGGGCCTACATTTGTTTGTTTATTCTGAACCTACGGGGCGGGTGGGGCCAGATTTGGCCCTCGAGCCACGGGTTTGAGACCCCCATCACTACACAGCCCTCATCTCCTCCTTCTACTCAGCCAACTGCTCGTCTGTCGCATCTAGAATCTAGGCGCATCACTTCTTACGTATTCTACCCTTCCCTCTGACAACAATCTCAGCCTCGACCCCTCCATCCCGTTACCCCCTCTCTCTCTCTGTCCATCTGTCCCTCTGTCTCTCTCTCTCTCTGCCTATGTGCCGATGATCAGGGGCGGGTTGGCGCTGCTCTCCCGGCTCCGGACCCTGGCCGGCTCCTCGTGGGCGGTCTGCGGCGTGTTGCGGTGCTGCGGCCTCCTCGCGGCCTGCCGCGGCGGCAGGGTCAGCGTGCAGCAGGACACGCCCACGGTGGGCTCGGGCAGGTCCTCGGCCAGGGACCAGCTGTCGGTGGCCGGGTCGAAGCGCTGCACCGCCGCCTTGTAGCGCTTCTCCGCCTCGTTCCAGCCGCCCAGCAGGTACAGCTTGTCGCCCAGCGGCGACAGCCCCGCCGTGCTCACGCCCAGCGGCAGCGGCGCCGCCCGGCTCCAGGCCCCGCCCTCCGCCGAGAACACCTCCACCGACAGCACGTCCACGCGCTCGCCGCCCGCTCCGAGTTGACTCCCGCCCGCCACGTACACGTTGCCGCCCAGCGTGGCGGAGACGTGCCAGCCGCGGGGCGTCTCCAGGGAGGGCCGCTCGCTCCAGCTGTCGCTCTCCACGCTGTAGCACGCCACGGAGCGCGAGTAGGCGCAGTTGATGTAGCCGCCGGACACCAGGATGTCGCCCGAGGGCAGGGTGGCGCTGGCGTGGCAGCAGCGGGGCACCTCCATGGGGGCGCGCATCTGCCACGCGTTGGCCGAGGGCAGGTAGCTCTCGGTGGTGGCCAGCAGGCCCTCCACGTTGCGGCCGCCGATGGCGAACAGGCGCCCCCCGGTGGCGGCCAGGGAGAAGTGCGTGCGGCGCTGGCGCATGCTGGCCAGGTGGAGCCAGGTGTTGAAGCGGGGGTCGTATCTGATTGGAGGAGAGCGCAGAGAGGAGGATAAGAGACGATGTGAGACAGACAGATATAAACAGATTGACGTGTTATCAAAACTCATTGGCCCTGATTGACACTACAAAACCCCAGAGTTTAAAGGTGACACATCATACCACCAGGTGTGAGTGTGATTAGCCGTTACAAGCCGTTTTGAAAATCGGCCTCTTCTGACATCCCAAGTGGGCGTGTCCACGTAGAATTATGACGGATAGATGAGCACCGTTTGCTACAGTCCACTGGGTAGGCTGGTAGACTGATCTATCCAGCACACATGTATGTGGACACGCCCACTTGTGATGTCAGAAGAGGCATTGATCAAGTGATGCATCACGGGACGGCATCGGTGCGTTCTCGGCGGGGGGGGTCTGGTCGTCACCTGCTGAGGGTGCTGACGGCGTGCTTGGCCTGGTTGCGGGCGTCGTTCTGGTCCTCCCCCCCGGCCACGTACAGGAAGCCGTCCATCACCGCCACGCACTGGTTGAAGCTCTTGGCGGGAAGCTGGGACAGGTGGCGCCAGGTGGCCGCGCCCTCACGGGGGTCCCTCCACAGCACCTGGAGTGGGTCAAAGGTCATGGTTAAAGGTCAATGCTGTATAGGATAGTCCGGTGGTCCGTTGGTTGTTTTGACCCCCAGCTAAAAAAGTTTCTTGGTTCAAAGCCAGGTGTCAAGGGGTTCAGGGGGTCTCACCTCGCGGCTCAGGGCTCGCTCGGTGATGGAGGGGCGTCCCCCGATGGTCAGCAGGGTCTGCTGCCCGCCGCGGACCTGCGTGCGGCGCGACTGCAGCGTGTTCTGCTGGTAGGGCAGCAGGTGGTAGTTCATGGCGTCCACCAGCAGGCGGTGACACTGAGGGTCCAGCATCATGCGCGCCACCGGCTGGACCTGGCTGACCAGCTCGCTGGCCGGGATGGTCTCGAAGCGCACGTGGGCCAGCAGCTCGGCGCCGTGCACGTGGCGCGCCTCGTCGAAGTCCAGCCACTTCATGGCCAGCTGTGGGGGAGGGGGGCCAGGGGGCGGGGTCAATGTGTGGCACTTTTTCGTGTCGGATCAGCATGAGAAACACACGCTTTTAAAAAACCCACATTTACACACAGAAGCACACACACACACACACACACACACACACACACACACACACACACACACACACACACACACACACACACACACACACACACACACACACACACACACACACGCACACACACACACATTACTCGCCAAACTGTAGGAAAAGTTCCAGAAGGAAAAAGATTGAATTATTTATACTTCTCTAACAACACACCAATCAGTTGGTGTTCTAAATATGTCGCCAATACCTCCACCCCTAAGGACCCCCTAAGGACCCCTAAGGACCCCCTAAGGACACCAAGTCTAAAACAGTGGCTGTGTATTAATACCTGAGCCGTCTAATGTACACTTAGTTCAACTAATCCGATTTGTCCTGACAGTTATGCTGCAGGTGGCGGGTGGAGCAGCTGCCTCGTTGGGCGGGTGGGGTGGGTGGGGGCGATGGTGGGTCGTTGGGTGGGGTTGGGGCTATGGTCTGTTTATAGGCCTGGGTAGAAATAGCCCTGGGTTCGGCCCTGGTCCTATGTTGGCCATCTTGCTGAAGTTTCCGTCAGTGAGGTTAGAAGAAGAGAGGCTCTTTGACATCAGATCTGAGGTCTGTATTTTAGTAACACACTAAATATATACAAGGCAAGGCACCGATTTGGAAAGTAAGTGAAAATACACTCCCGGTACAGGAACTCATTGACCTAATAACTCAATTTGAGAGTAGGACAATGAACCGTGGGACACCAGGGCTGCATCCGAATACTTAGTACATACTATTTCTGTCCAGTGTCTACTACTTGACCATACTACACTTGACTGTGTAGTACGGTCTACAGCTAGACGTAGAACGCCTCCGAACGCTTCCGAACATCGCCGAAACTCCACCGGAAGTTTGGAGATGACGTATCTCCCCTCAGATGCCGGCAAAATTACCTTGATAAGTTACCTGTTTTCCGTCTTGTCATCGTTGCTATTAAATTAAAAATGTCTCTTTTTACTTAATTACTTACTTGACTATTTTACTCTTTTTAATGTCTCTTTTTTTCGCCGCTTTCTACGACGTCTTTCTGGTGGTGACGAGTCAGCCATCTCTTCTTCGTTCGTTACTAGACTCCTGTTGCATTGTGGGATAGCGTAGTGAAGTCCGTGGTTTACTTTGGCGGTAGTACGCATTCGGAAACGTCTTCCGTACTACAGAATGCATACTGAGTATTCGGACGCGCTATATTTTTTGCGTACTACAAAATGCATACTATATAGTATGCAAGTATGAGTATTCGGATGCAGCCCAGGACTTGTCCCACTTCCACAAGTGACATCATGGCTCTGATCTCGCTCTCTCTGTGAATTCTGACCTGGAAGGCGACCACCTCGCTGGGCAGCACCAGGCTGTCGTCCCGCAGGAAGGCGGAGATCTGCTCCAGGGTCAGCTGGTTGAACAGCGCCGTCTCGGAGAAGGGCACAAAGTTGTCCAGCACGAAGCGGCGGGCGGCGTCCCTCACGGGCAGCAGGCCGTACGCGGCGGCGATGTTCCACACGTACACGCACGTGGTCAGGTTCAGCTCGGCCAGCAGGAAGTCCATGCACATCTTCAGCAGCTGCGGGATCTGCAGGGTGGTGGCGGCCGACAGCGTGCAGCCGATGGTGTACAGGGACATGTGCACGCGGCCCAGGTAGGCGAAGGTGATCACGTTGGCCAGACCTGGAGAAGAGGGGGGGGGGGGGGGGGGGTGTTGGAGAACCTTGGAGAACCGAGTCGTTTGTCCGGGTGGCGTGTATTCATTTCATGCACCCGGAAATGTGTGTGTTCATGTGATGATACCCAGTGAAGTGAGGTCCACACAGGGGACAGCTTTGTGTGTTTTGTCCTCTCACAGGTAGGGAGGTAGGTACTGGTAATGCATTATATTGGAACGTCAGATCTGCCTAGAGGCTATTTTGGTGTACTGAGAGGTGATGGAGGCTATTTCAGGCCTACATAGAAACTAAAGAGGCCTACCTCCAGGCTACGGACGCCTACCTGGAGTTGATAGAGGCTTATGGTGAGAGAGGCCTACCTGGAGTTTAAGAAGTCTAAGCTAGTGGAAATGGAGGCCAACCTTCAGGTTATAGACGCCTACCTTCAGGTTATAGAGGCCTACCTTCAGGTTATAGAGGCCTACCTTCAGGTTATAGAGGCCTACCTTCAGGTTATAGACGCCTACCTTCGGGTTATAGAGGCCTACCTTCAGGTTATAGAGGCCTACCTTCAGGTTATAGAGGCCTACCTTCAGGTTATAGAGGCCTACCTTCAGGTTATAGACGCCTACCTTCAGGTTATAGACGCCTACCTGTAGGTTATAGAGGCCTACCTTCAGGTTATAGACGCCTACCTTCAGGTTATAGAGGCCTACCTGTAGGTTATAGAGGCCTACCTGTAGGTTATAGAGGCCTACCTGTAGGTTATAGAGGCCTACCTTCAGGTTATAGAGGCCTACCTTCAGGTTATAGATGCCTACCTTCAGGTTATAGACGCCTACCTTCAGGTTATAGAGGCCTACCTTCAGGTTATAGAGGCCTACCTGTAGGTTATAGAGGCCTACCTTCAGGTTATAGAGGCCTACTTTCAGGTTATAGAGGCCTACCTTCAGGTTATAGACGCCTACCTTCAGGTTATAGAGGCCTACCTGTAGGTTATAGAGGCCTACCTGTAGGTTATAGAGGCCTACCTTCAGGTTATAGAGGCCTACCTTCAGGTTATAGATGCCTACCTTCAGGTTATAGAGGCCTACCAGCAGGTTATAGAGGCCTACCTTCAGGTTATAGACGCCTACCAGCAGGTTATAGAGGCCTACCTTCAGGTTATAGAGGCCTACCTTCAGGTTATAGATGCCTACCTTCAGGTTATAGAGGCCTACCAGCAGGTTATAGAGGCCTACCTTCAGGTTATAGACGCCTACCAGCAGGTTATAGATGCCTACCTTCAGGTTATAGAGGCCTACCAGCAGGTTATAGAGGCCTACCTTCAGGTTATAGACGCCTACCAGCAGGTTATAGAAGCCTACCTAGAGGTGAGAGGGAGGGCAGCTCCAGGCGCTTCATGCCGGGGTCCTTGGCCAGGATCTCCCTGAAGTACTGGCTGACGGAGGAGATGACCAGCTTGTGGACGTCGAAGGCCTTGCTCTTGCAGGCCAGCTCCAGGTCGGTCAGGAACCTGGGGAGCAGAGCGGAGGAGGTGAGGGGGAGTCCCGTTTCTCATGGAGAAGACGACAACGTCGGACTCCACGAGGAAGTCTTGGATAGTGTTGAGGTAAGGGCTGATTATGGTTCCACGAGGAGACGCAGCAGCAAGGGCTCTGATTGGTCCGCTCACTAAATCTTGCCGCAGAACCAAAACAGGTTCACGACTGCGTCAAAAGCGTCTGCGGGGTCATTGCGTTGCGTCGACAGGGAATCGTAACTGAGCCTTTAGGCGGTGTTGTTTCAAAATATAACCATTAATGACGTCATCATCACAGTGACGATAACATCGTTGTCACCACCGGGGGGCGCCGCCACCTCTCACCTCTCCTGGCGCATCTTGCTGAGCTCCTCCAGCAGGGCGTTGCCGTGCAGGGGCCGGGTCAGCTCGCAGCCCAGGCCCAGGCCCCGCTCGCCGGGCTTGACGGCGGGCGGCAGCAGGGGCAGGTTGAGGCTGTTGAGCTGCACCATGTCCAGCGCCGCCATCTGCTCGATCTTCTTCACGCCGCACTCCATCACCACCACCACGCCGTCGCCGCGGCTCTCCACCTTCAGCGAGCTGGCGTCCATGGCGACCGCGACCGCGACCGCGGGGGCCGGGGAGACGTCCCCGTCACCGGGGGTCTTCTTCTGGCGGGAGGCCCTCTTCTTGGGAGCCATGAGGGCGGACGATGGGTGTCTGGGTGTTGTTGTTGTTTGTCTTGGTTGTGAGTGGATTGTTGTTGTTTTTTTGAGTAGGGGAGGGGTCAAGGTTACCGTTGGTTACACTAAACGTCGGTTGGACCGGAGCAAGGAGACCGCCTCGCACGACTATTCAGACAATCGACGGGTTGATAACGAAGATGTTTTCGTTTGTTCCCTCTAACGGAAATTTGCAGTGACTTACTTTCTCTTGTAGACGCACACACACACACACACACACAAACACACACGGACCCGCACACACACACAGACAGCACAAGCAGAGGGAGCTGAAGGCCTCTCTAGAGCGTCTCGGGGACAGGTTTACAGGCCCACTCCTTTATTTGCGATGACGCTGATTCAGTTTCTGATCAGCAACACCGCACCTGGGAGGAGAGGAAAGAGAGAGAGTAGAGGTAAACAAACCTGATCGACACGGTCGATATTAAAACAAGCCAGGAGACACAGCTTGCCATTTTCCAAAGAATGGCGGACCCTTTAAAGGGTGTTTGCCGAAATACAGAAAGAGAGAATCTACGTGAAAAATCATACACAAATACATAAGCTAGGCGAATGGTTTGTGTGTTTAAAAAAAGAACCTCTCAACTAATAACTCAGTTTTTCGAGGTGGTGGTTAGGGTTAGGTTTAGGCTCACTGTATCTCCCTGTTTCCCTTACCCCCCTGGCCCCCCAGGGGAGATGAGGGGAGACGGCAAGAGTTTGAGTGGCAGGTGCAAGTGTTCCGCGGCGGGCCGGGATCCCAAGCATGTTTTCGTCAGTCGATCATCATCCTCATCAGACCTCTGATATACATGTGTCCAAGAGTGTAAATAAGTAACAGTGGAGCCCAGGACGCCATCTTTCGCTGCTATAGACATGGACTGCTCTTAGGGGCCCTAAAGTGCGTAGATTTGATAGTATGGATGCAGAAATGTGTTCCTATAGTGGCTCCCGAAATAAGCCCTCTTTCAGCCAATCCTCGGGCGGTTATATTAGCTGAGGGTATGGTATTTACACTCCCTCTCCTTGATATAGCTTTAACGATGTGTCATACTCACACCAGCACCAAGGAGTTATGGGAAGTGTAGTGTATGCTTGAAATGGGTCACAAGGGACCAACAAGTTACATATAGTCGAGGGACAATATGCAGGAGGTATATTTTTTTAATTGGTCACTCTGCTGAGCTAATTCGTCTTTGAATCTGTTCACCTCATATACACCCTGTCTTTTAGATGCAAAATAAATTGACACTGATGACTCTTGGTATACGTTTGCTCAAGTTTCCAGAGGCGCAGAAAAACATCAACAGCGATTTATAATGCCACCTGCACATTACTTTTGACTGCTTCTAAAAATGCACTGTACATGTACACAGCTTTAAGGACAATCTTCTGGCGCGTAGATTACTTTCCCTAGACTCCGATTTCAGATACTCTCCGGAATCCAACCTCTGCACTTCTCTCATCCCCCTGGACACCCTCCAACTCAATCACGTTCCATCCTCACCCTGCATCACCTTGTACACATGTAAACAAACTCATGATGACCTCACGACAATGCCGGGAGGTGTGGGTGCAATTACTTTTTAAGCCCCTTCTGCAGAAAGATGAAGACCGTGACCTGTAGGGAGAGGCACGATCGCACATGTTGGGATCCGACGATTCTGTAAGGTCCGTAGTTCGGATAAAATTATAAGATGCATGAATATTTAGATTTTCTAGGAGTCCATGTCGTCGAATCGACGGTGTTCCCGGTGGTCCGTTTCAGCAAAGACAAAAAAGACAATTAAAAAGTCCCCAAATAATTCAGGACAATTAAAATCCATCCAGCATGGATGGTATAAATAAGGGGGCACTGTGGGCGTATTGTTTTGAGCTGGACATACGGTGCTGGTCTATTGTTAGTCGTTAGTCACAGGGAGCAGCTGGGGGGCGTCGTGGCCCTCAAATATCTCCGGCTGTTATTTTTCCCGCCCTAGAATTGACTTCCTTGTCTGTTTTATCCGATGCTGGTGCACAGGAGTTTACATCCGATTGTCGTCTGCGATCATAAGACAGAGGTATCCCATAAGCAACATTATGCCACAGAGGAAAATGTAGTATGCAGGCATTTATTGAATATATATTTTTTCAATCTTTCTCTGTAAAAGCGGCAGTAGGTAGGATTTGAGGGTTGCAAGGAGAGAGAGATTAGAAAGGAGGTAAAGTGAGCAAGATCTTAACAAAAAATCCCCAAACCAATCAGAATTAGAAGAAGGGCCCTGATTGGTCAGAAATTTGCCTTATATCTTAATTGGGGCAGGCACAGTCAACATTATTAATTTAGGAAGCCTACTTGATTCAAACGGTATGCTGTAACTCATTAGCGGCTCTAAAAGGTCTACAGGCCTATTTTTTTTAAATTCTTCGAAGTAGAGTTGGTATTTGTTCATCGGTGCGGAAATGTTTCAGTGTTAACCTCACTGCCCCTTGCTGCAACACAAGCCCTGGGTTGGGTCAGATTCAGGCTAACCACTGAAACATCAGCCCGGCAATATCAACAGCATGTTCAACAGCACACGTCTCCGCTTTCTTTGACTCGTAAGCAAGAGGATCCCAACCAATAAACACTTGCAAATCCACTCTTAAAGTTAAGGCCGGTGTGAGTGACGCACTGTCTGTGAGTCATGAGCTGGCCTACATATTTCTCCTAAGATGAGAAAGCCACCAGTCACGAGGTCAAAAATCCGGGCCCGATCACAACCGCCAGTAGCTTCTGCAGTTTCTGCCATTTTAGGAGGTATTGCGACATCTTTTTGGAGCCCAGGCTCTCTCTTTGCGTTCAACTCTCCTTCTACAATATGACACCACCCGACAACAGCTGTCACTCCACCCTGTATAGAAACCGCCCCCTGTCCACCCCCCAAGCACAGACCCCGCCCCCAGGTGGTTATTTAAAAACCGCCAAGTTCAGGGCAAGAGGGAAGTGAGTGTGATTTTGTGAGTGTTTCATGAATAGTACATTTAGAAATACATAGTTGTACTATGATTTGAGACATTAATGCATTTTTGTGAGCTCTTGTAAGGTGTTCCACTTGCTTCATTACACCTTGAGCAGGGTGGTCAAGCTCACGAAGGGCCATCGGCCGTTTCAAGTATAAATTTGATAAAGATGGACATTAGAGAGTTACACATAGCAGCAATGCGTCACAAATTACACATTTTCAATCCTTGAAGTGTTTCATGATCACTTCTGCCTTTTAGGTAACATTCTACTGCTTTGTTTGTTTGTTAGGAATCCATTATTACTGTTTATTTTTGGTGGATACAAAATTGAAAGAAAGTGTGTTATCGACTTGTAATATTCAGAACAAATGCACATATGGTGCACATATGCTGGCAATAAGCAAGTTGAAACTTGGCCATCATGATGTTTATTACCTACTTTATGTGTATACATTATAAGATAATACCGTTATATCACTGTTGTATGGATAAGTGGATGAGATAAAGGTGTACCATTGATTCTGACACCACTGATGTGAAATAACAACAAGAGACACAGACACACACGCACACAAACACACACACACACACACCACACACGCATGCACGCAAGCACGCACACACACACACACACACACACACACACACACACACACACACACACACACACACACACACACACACACACACACACACACACACACACACACACACACACACACACACACAAACACACACAAACATTATTCCAGTGTCTTCAGTATATGAGGTAAAGAGACATGGTGTGTGTGAGTGTGTCTGTGTGCATGTGTTTGTATGTGTGTGTGTATATTTGTGTGTGTGCTAGGATTAGTGAGTAAAGAGAAAGTGTTTTCGAGGAGTGGTCGTTATTCAAGGCTGCGTTAACCCGGCCTTTTATCTCCCTTCTTTGTGTACATAGGTTTTCAGGTACACACATGCTAACACACACACACATATATACACACACACTTCAGGGGACAACTGGGATTAGCTTGCACGCCTCAGGTGCACACATTGCCACGCTACGCCATGCACACACACACACACACACACACACACACACACACACACACACACACACACACACACACACACTTCTGCTGTTTCATGAACACACCTCACAATTCCCACATGTACACACAGAAACACACACACACAAACACAAACACACAACCACACACCCTAGTGCTGGCACATGAACACACTTCACAAATCCCACATGTACACACACACACACGCGCACACACACACACACACGTACACCAACACACTGTAGCTCTTGCACAAGAACACACTTTTCAAATCCCACATGAACACACGCAAACGCACGCACACACACAAACACATACCATCCCGTGACCTTCTCCAACACCTCTGATCCGTCTCCATGAGCCAGCGGCCAGATTCCTCTGCCTATCTTGCAAGGGTATTTATAGGAGCTGACCCATTGAATGTGTGTGTATTTCGGCATGTGTCTTTGCACTACATGCGGGTTTTTTTTATGTAGAAGCAGAGAGCCTCTGTAATAGTACAGCTAAATTAAAGAGGATCAGATATTGTTTCCATGTAAGATGCTCCTTCTGTAACCTTTTATATTGTCCAAGTGTAACGTAGTACGATACACACACTAGTGCTTGAGTGTGTCTAGCTTTCTCATTGATGACTGGGATAAAAGGAATTCTATCCTCTTTCTATTCTTAATGTTGTCTCAATTTAATCCATTTTGGCTCAGCGTTGTATTTGGTTAAATCAATTAACCATCGGATACAAGCAAAAAAAACAGAAACAAGGGTTTGGAGTGTTTTTTTTTCGTTGTCTAAATAGTGGGAAAGGAAAAACTTCAGATAACAGTCTCATACAACCACAGAGGAGTTCCCCAGCAGCAGCAGCCCACAAATCAACCCCCAGCATCTGAACCTCACTGCTTCACCCACACTCCATCACACAGCCAAACACTGGGATTTACCTGTCACTGACTTCTCCTGCCTCTGCTTCTCTCTCCTGATCTCTCTCTGTGTCTCTCCTTGGGGGCGTCCTTTCCTTCCTTCCTTCTTTCCTTCTTTCCTTCCTTTCTCTCTCTCGTTTCCTTCCGTGGTCTTCGTCGGGTTCCTCTTACAGGTTTCTCTCTGCCGTCCGCTCCGTCCTCCTTGGTCCGTCTGCCAGGGCGCTGCGTGTGTGTGTGTGTCTGTATGAGGCTGTAACCTGTGGTCGCTGAGGAGGGTGGGGGGGGGGGGGGGTGGGGGCTGGTGGTGATGGCGATCATGGTGTGTTGGAGTTGGGAGGGCGGTCTCACCAAAGCAATGTACACCCCAACCCCTTCCCCCTGCCTCCTCCACCATAACCCCATACTCCACACACACCCATATCCCCTGTCAGAGCTGTACACCACAACCATTCAGCCCCCCCCCCCCCCCTCCCTCACTGCCTCACCCTCCAACTCCAAATACAGGCACCACTTGGTAACCACCCCTCCAAAAATATCCCCAGACCAGCCCACGTCATGCCTCCGCGCTGTGAATTGGTATGGGGGGGGAGGTGACAGATAGGGGACCTTGGAAAAGTCCTACTTTCCTAGCCTAGCCTACATATAAGCCTACCGAAGTAGGCTATTTTATTTACATTATATATGCAAAGTAAACTGTAAGGTGTGTGTGTGTGTGTGTGTGTGTGTGTGTGTGTGTGTGTGTGTGTGTGTGTGTGTGTGCGTGTGTGCGTGTGTGCGTGTTTGTACAGGCACACCTGTGCATGTGTGTGTGCGTTTGAGGGGGGTCTATCGGTGTCCAAGAGAGTTTACTTTTTAGTAAATGTAAACTCATATTGAGAGAAAGTTTTGACACTGTCAGCCTACCGACTACAACTACCGTAATTTAATATTTTACCAACGCAAACAAAAACACGTCGCTGACGAGTCACCCATTGTCAGCTGTTGCGTGACGCACGTCCGGTCGTCCCTGTCAACCTACAGATCGTCACTGACGAGAACCGTTTTTTTTTCTTCTAGCCATGAAACTGTTTCCGGGAACAGGGTACCAGCAGTAAACATGGCGGAGGAGCTGCTGGAAGCAGTGGAGAGACTCCAGTCTCGGCTCTCGGAGAATTTAGAGCCCAAAAAGGTAAGGATTGTCCCTCGGTTCCCCGCCGAGTGCACCGCTCCGTGTACTGCACGACTCCCCGGGTCTCCGACACCCTCACCGTCCGTGTGGCCGCCGCCACGGATCTAGTTCCGTGAAAAAAGAAAAAAACGCTACGTTCTTTTTGGTTCGGGATCCCGTCACAGTTAACCCGGGGGTCTTTAACTTGTGGGCCTTCGTTTGTACACACGTAATCACCCACCACTAAGCATTTCATTCGTGAAAACCACCGTAATAAAGACATCCACACAGCGTCGGTACCGGAGACCCGGGACGCGTCTCTGCTGCTGCTAGTCGTGCTGCTGCTGCTAGCACCACGGCTAAAGTGCAAAAGTATAGACAACAAAAAAAATGACTGCGTTTTGAAAGAAACAGTACAAAATACAGCAGACAATGTGAACGCTGCCTGGCTAAAAGCTCTGGTCCTACATAGGTGGGTGCCACAGATCATCCCTTTTAAAAAGTGCATTATTAAATATTCAATGTAAACAATGAGGCGGATTTTGCTGCTTAAATGACTGCGGTCTGAGGACACAAAGCATTAGCCGCGCACACCTTTGCCGCAACTTCTGCGATTTCCCCGCACAACTTATGAAAGGAGAAGATGGGAGAGACACGTTCTGCACTTTTAAATGAAGTGTGCTGACGCTATCGCTAGTTTTTTGGTAGCTGATCAAACATGCAGCCCCGAAGGCCACAAGAGCCTTCTGATGACGACGTGACTGTGCGCAAAATGTAAATGCTTTGTTGGGTTGTTGTCATATGTTCAATCACTACAAAATGAATGAGAACATGTGCATGGATTGCACGCCGTGGCCGACCCAAGCACCACATGTGCTATAACACATTATGGTGCAATTTGATTAGCTGTGCAGTTTTAGGCTGGTGGTATCCCTTCGGCCCCTGTCTTGTGTAAATAGTAGATATCAAATCTATTTCTTGTATGTTCAATGGGCAACTTATCTTATATCCATTCAAATAGGATATTTAACAATTATTTACTAAGTATTTGAGATAATCTTCAAATGTTCATGATTATATAATCCTTCTAGATGAACCTTTCCTCAAATATCTAAAGTTAAAGTGTATCTCTATGTTGCTACTGATAATAAGTATATTTAACACATAATAACCTTATTTGAGTTAATGAAAAGTTGTTGTCTAAGTGGCCAATTTCCTACGTAAATCACAGTTGATTACAATAGATATAATAACGTTGAGTAATGTCCTCGTCTTCATTATTCAAATCTTTCGTTGTCTTTCTCAGCTCCTGAAGACTCTGAGACGACTAGGGGAGCTGCCTATGACCGTTGAGATACTCGTGGTGAGTCGACGCATTTACCCTATATTATAATTACTAAGACCCTCAGGTTTAAAACCAGCTATTCATTAAGATAATTATCGATATTGACTGTAAGCTGTCAAAGTATGGTCACCGGTGACCGCACTCAATTGCACGTCAGAAACAGTTGATAATATTTGTAATTTGTCACGTGACTCATCTTTTCAATAATAATTGCTATCACGTACAGACCTGTATGTTTATATGTAGTAGTATTGAGAAAGGTCGATACGTTCAGCTCGCAGCAAGCCTACCCGGCTGCAACACAACTGAAGGGTGGTTAGCTGGCTGCCACGCAAGGCATCACTGGATATATAATGTCTTCTTAAGCTAATGTATTCCGTGATGCAAAGGCTAAACCTAGCAACCTTCCTGGTTACCCCTGCAGGATGGCCTAAGAACCAATAAAACTCAGTAAGCCGTATTTTATGGTGAAAGCGAGCAGGCTTTGGAGCGTGTCATGGCTAGATAACTTAACTTGGGACCCTCCCCAACACATGCTTGTAACACCGCAAAGTCAGGTAAACGTGCACAAATGCTTAGTGCATACAATATTGGTGCACACTCAACAGATCTTACCTCAATGACAAAATGCTTTGTCAAGCAAGGACACATTATTACTATAATATACTTTTATGTTTGTATTTAACAAGGGGTTTGTTGAACTTTTACCTAGTGTAAAGTTACAGAATAAATAATCAACTGAACAAAAGTTTGTCTGAGTAACCAAAAAGACTATTTTTTGTTTACTAAATCTTTCCTTCACCGTGTTTCATCAGGACACTGGCGTTGGGAAAACCGTCAATTCTTTCCGGAAGCATGAGCTAGCGGGCGAGGTGGCCAAAGGCCTGGTCGCCAAATGGAAGAAGCTGGTTCCCCAGCCGGGGGCCGACAGGTGAGTGCGGGGTCGTGGCGTTCAGTTGGCGCTCCGCGTCTGTGTGTTTATCGGCCATCCTAATCACCAACGGGGAAATCCTGGAAAAGACCACAATGTTGTCCCGTTGGTTCTGTTTATTATCCGTACAGCATGCGTGACGGACCAGACACGACCTGGGAAGGAGAGAAGCCTTTGCGCTGTTGTATTAAAATGTCACGCTGACTGTAATCCGATATAAGATATCCGATATCGGAGCTGCTTTGACTTTCCAAACTTTATCCACACCTCGACTGTTCGCCACTCCACAGGTTTTGACTCGTTGTGTTTGAATGTGGTTATTTTGGGGAACCATTCTTTATGTTTGTTTTAACGTTATTCTGGGCCCCTCTCGCCCGGCCCCCCAGACACAGCATCAGCCTCCACAAGGAGGCCCCCCGGTCACAAGCCCCCCCTCGGGGCCACCATGAAGCCGCCGGTGGCGGCGGCGGCGGGGGCCACCGACGAGCCAGGTCGCCCACACCTCAGCCAGAGGAGGAGGAAGAGGAA
Organism: Gadus macrocephalus; assembly: GCF_031168955.1. Taxonomy (NCBI): domain Eukaryota; kingdom Metazoa; phylum Chordata; class Actinopteri; order Gadiformes; family Gadidae; genus Gadus; species Gadus macrocephalus. The sequence continues at coordinate 5,218,583 of NC_082403.1, forward strand.
GAGGAGGAGGAGGAGGAGATGGAGGAGCGGCAGCAGAGACGGCATCGGGAGGAGGAGATGGTGACGGAGGAGGAGGAAGAGGAGCCGGGCTACAGCCGAGGCTACTCCCCCTCCCCCCCCCCCCCCCCAGCACCACCAGCACAGCCCCCCGCGGCACGAGCGCTACAGCCCGCAGCCCCGAGGTGGGGGCTACCGGTCCGACGAGTACGACGACAGCCCCCAGCCCAGCCCCCCGCCCGTGGCCCCGTCGCCGCCCCCCCCCGCCCGCGGCCGCGACGCCCCCAGACACGGCAAGCCCCACAAGGGGCCCGGCGGCGCTGCCCCGGCCCAGCCGCCGCAGGCCACCCGCGGTTCCCACGGTGACCGGCGGGACCGAGAACGAGTGGAGGAGAGGCCGCAGAAGAAGCGCGTGGTGGAGGCGGAGTGGTCTCCGGGAGGCGGGGCCAAGACGGCCAAGCACAGCCGGCACGCCACCCCGCCCGAGGGCAAGAGGGAGAAGGAGAGGGAGAAGGAGAGGGAGAAGGAGAGGGGGGAGAGGGGGGAGAGGGAGGAGAGGAAGAAGGGAGGAGCTGATGGTGAGTCGGAATGAAGGTGTGAGTGAGTGTGTGAGTGATTTTATTCAGGTCATTGGTTCCTGGCCCTTTTGAGGCCGTGAACCATCAAATATTTATCAGAGCAAAATTAGCAAACCATTGTCCTTATTTCCTTGTCATAAAAACGACGGAGATAATTAAAATCTGTCTTGTTTGTTCATCAAAACATTTCTCCCCTTTTCAGTCTTCAAACGATTGTTTATTACTTGACGCTTCTCGGGGCCCACTGGTTCCCCTGGGGCCTCCCACTGACCGGTCGCGACCCACAGTTTGAGCGCCACTGTTTAAGGTCACACTGACTTCCTTAAACCAACAGCGTTTTCCGCCCCTACTATTCATTCTTAGGTCTGGCTTTGGTTTGCTACAATCAGCCATTGACGTATTTTCACAGATGAACTCATTGACTGATATAATAAGCCGTATCAAATATGTAATTCAAAGAATCAGTTATAGGCTCAAAAGGCTTCAGAGGCCCAGATTACACGATTTGGGCATTGAGCCTTTCAAAGGGTCAATGCTTTTGTGCGGAGAACATAATGTTCTAGACTGCGTCTCTCTGTGTATTCATGTCGTAAAGATGAAAACACAAAGAACATAGGCATGACCTATTTAGAAAAAATAATCCCTAATCCTTATGGGTGTGGAAAAAATAGATTAATGCGAGTACTGGGATTCGTTGCTTCTAAAAATACTCGAAAAGACATGTAAGCAAGAAACGTCAATGTGGTCTTCAGGGAAAGAGTAATGATGGTCTACACTTCTACAGAGGGTACAATAGTGTTCTGCTCTGTTAAGTCTCAATATATAGCAATGGCCAACCTGTAGAACGCAAACTCAACCATTATACCAGTTCTGCCAGGGTGGCATGTGGCTCGGGAGGTAAAACGGGTTGGCTGGTAACCGCAAGGTCGCTAGTTGGATCCCTGGCTCCTGAGTGTTAAGGTGTCAATCTTGCCCGGTTGACACTGCCCTCGGTTGGTGAATGTGTGCACGTTCAGCAATATTGGAAAAGCGCCATATAAATGCAGTCCATTTACCATTTTAACCTTGCAATTCTTTTTTTATAGAATCACAATTTGTACATAATTGCGTAAACACACCTTATTGGCTTTCAGTGATCGTTTCTAATATCGTACCGAGAGCTCCCTGCGGTTCCCCGCCCTTACTAAGACCCCCCCCCCATCCCTCCTCTGCCTCCGCAGGGCGACCCCAGGCACCCAAAGACCCAGGTCCCGGCGAAGAGGATGACTCCGATGCCCCCACCATGTCCTTTGAGTCCTTCCTCATGTACGACGCTTCGCCGAAGACGCCGAAGAAGAAGAAGAGTAAGCCCTCCTCCTCGTCGTCCTCGTCACACAGCCGGCCCCCCCGCCCGTCGTCATCCTCGTCTTCCTCCCACGCACGGACCCAGCCGGCCGCTGCCTCTTCCTCCTCCTCCTCCTCCTCCTCATCCAAGCCCAGCAAGTCCAACGGTACGAAGAGCAGCAAGAAGTCCGAGATGGTTTCCTCCCCGGTCGCCGCGACGCCTGAGAAACGCAGGAGGGTGAGTTTGTAGCAAGCCGCGGATCACTTGGATGAGCTCACTGTTTGACAGAAGTGGCTAGTTAAGTTACACTCACAGGACTGAGGTCCACATAAAGTCAACAATTGAAAATTCCATATAAAGTTGTGTTTTATGTTCGATTGTTTCCTGATTTTAAATCCTAAATAGCAGAATAGCATTGAAAGAGTTTTTATTGGCCTACCAACAATCAAATGAAATTAGATTAGGTCTCACTGAGGTCCCCGGAGTTGAATTCTCCTGGCGAATGCATTCCTGATATACAGGCATCGTAAAAAATCCTTAGTAGAATGAAGAGAACAGAGTGGGCTCTCATGAGTAACAAAATACACCCTAACCCTCTTGGAAGCCCAGCCCTGCATGTTTGTATGAAGCTGCTCTCAATCCTCAGCTATGTTTATGTAATTGTGTGTGTGTGTGTGTGTGTGTGTGTGTGTGTGTAGGTTGTGGAGGCGGTCCCTGCAATGCCAGACTTCCCCCTACCAGCCATCCAGCCCAACTACAGACCCCTGCCCTCTTTGGACCCCCAGCCCTTGTCCCCACAAAGACGCAAAGGTAGGCGGAGGTTGTGTGTGGTGGCATGTCTGCTCCAGGCTCGTTGAGCTTGAAGCATGAATGTCCTACATCTAAACGGGGCAATAAGCGAGTGCACACAGGCCCTAATATTGTTTTGGGTGTAATCAAGAGGCCTAATGATGGGGGGAGAAGTTTCTCATGCCTTCCTACCTGTAGGCATTCTTGGCCCTCTTCTAAACAACCCAGATCTGAATTCACTATAAATCGATTTGTATTGAAGTATCTGCCAAATAGAGAGGGTTTTTGTTTTGTCGGCCTTGAGGGGTGCTCTGATTGGTGTCCAGGCCAGTTCAGGAGGAGCTGCCGTTTGAACGCCTGAAGGTCTTTCATGCTGGAGCTCGCTCACAAATTGGAGCGTAGCATTTGATCGACACGGGCCAAACGAGCCAAACCCAGAAGTCCTGCCATGACATTTAGAACGTTATCTTTACCTCCTCTGTGTCTCTCTACCTGTCACTCACCTCTCTCTCTCTCTCTCTCTCTCTCTGTTTGCTTCAGTCCCCCAGGCCAACGGGGAGGATGAGTCAGGGTTCACAGGGAAGCGGTTCAACTCCAAGATGACGGTCTACTCGGGTACCAAGACAGCCTACCTGCCCAAGATGATGTCCCTCTACGAGCAGTGCCTCCGCGTGCTGCAGAACAACATCGACTGTGAGTGACCTGGTTTCACAGTCTGTGTGTGTACCTCTGTCTGTCCTGCTCTCCGTCTCAGTCTCTCTCTGCGTGTCTGTGTCTGTCTCTGCCTCGGGTCTTTCTCTATCGCTGTCCTTCTCCTTTCAGATTTACCATCACTAAAGTATAATTAATAGAAAGTGTCTCTCAACTTACACTTTCATTGCGATCATGGCCCTAAGTCAATCAATGCATGCCAAGTTTTTCTACGTTTTATGAATCTATCAATTCAAAAAAGAAGTCGGTATTCTACAAATATCCCACATAGAGTGTGAACATCGTAACTTCTCTTTTACAATGCTACTCCTTCAAAACACATGGCTAGCTCGCTAGCTTTAGCCACACGTCTGCCTAGCCTTGCGGAAAACTCGGGTCATGACCAATGAGTCTGTCCCCTCTCTCCCTCTCTCCTCACCGCAGCCATCGACGAGGTGGGCGGGGTCCCCTTCCTGATCCTGGAGCCGGTGCTGGAGCGATGCACACCAGAGCAGCTCTACCGCATCGAGGAATGCAACTCGGTACAACCCCCCCTCTCCCCCCCATCCTGCACACGCACATTCTCAACCAGACAGCTCGGCCCCCACTGCTGGCGTCGTTAAAATGACAACGGAAGTAACAGAAAGAAGTCATTTGTGCCGCATTTCCCCTGTGGGGAACTGAAGCCCTTAAATTACAATTCGATTTCCTCAATCTAATTGAAGAAATCTCTTCAATCTCTTTCAAGAGACTTTGAAGACAATGATGGCCTTCACACAGGAACTTTGTTGCGCCCCAATTCTCTATCTCTCTCTCTACCTTTCTGTGCTGATAACTGTACCAGGGTAGAATAACCTCACCCTTTTATGCAGCGCGTGTTTACTTTGATACCTTTTCTTCTATTGAAGCCTTTCCTACAGAATGAACGCGTGATGCGTCACACTTGTCAGGAGAGCAGTTGGACAGAGTTCCAAGATATAACCTCGTCGTCTGATTTTGTTTCCGACGTGTGTCTGGCTTCACAAGTCCTCGCCGTCAGGCAGACAACCAGACGCGGCACAAAAAATACAAAGCGTATATCGATGCATGCATTTTTTTGGCTAATGAAGTACGCGTGCGTGTTTGTGTGCCCCCCCCCCCCCCCCCCAGTGTTTCATCGCGGACTCTGACGACCTGTGGTTGCGCCACTGCCAGCGGGATTTCCGGCGCTCGGCTCCCGAGGAGTACGAGTCGTGGCGGGAGATGTACCTGCGGCTGCACGACGAGCGAGAGGAGCGGCTGCGGATGCTCACCCAGAACATCAGCTCGGCCCACGCCAACAAACCCAAAGGTAGAGCCGGAGGGTGGGGGGGGGGGGGCCACGCTGTAATATTATGGTTCATAAGTTCCAGGGGGTTTGTCCGTGTGACTCGTAGAAGGATGAAGAGTGGCTGTTTCTGTGTGAAACGTTGCACTTTCGTTCACCTCGGTTTTTGTTTTTTTCGTAAACTATGTCCAGACTGAAACGCGATCGTGATAATGCACGATCATTTTCAATGCACCATCACCCGTCCGTACATGAGCCGTTTCAGATTCATCCACTGTGAGGTAACACTTTGAAAAAAAACACACAATCAAGTGTTTGGACGGGGAAAACGCTGCGGTTCGTGTGGATTATAAAGACAAACGTGTTTTTCAGACGTACGTACGGATCTAAGGTTATAAGAGGACGACTTGTCTTGCCCAGGCACCAACCGTGTGTGTTTGTTTTTTATTTTGTCCTGTGGTCGGTTGCCAGGGAGACAGGTGAAGATGGCGTTCGTGAACTCTGTAGCCAAGCCGCCGCGTGACGTCCGGCGGCGCCAGGAGAAGTTCGGCACGCTCTCCACCTCGACGGCCCGCTCCGCCGCCGCCGCCGCACCCATCAAGTCAGTACCCCACCCACCCACTGACCCACCCCACCCACCCATACACCCACCAACCCACCATCATACCCCACCCACCCACCATGATACCCCACCTACCCCACCTACCCACCCCACCCAACATCATACCCCACCTACCCACTCTGCATCATACCCCACCCACCCACACACCCCACCTACCCCACCCACCCATACACCCCACCTACCCCACCCACCCATACACCCCACCTACCCCACCCACCCATACACCCCACCCACCCCACCTACCCCACCCACACACACACACCATCATACCTGGTTGCACCTGCTGACTCTGACTGATGCTCTTACCTTTCTCCCCCCTGGGGTCGGCTTCCCGGGCGGGGCGGGGCAGGGCGGGGCAGGGCAGGGCAGGGGGACTGTGTTTAGGGGGAGTTTGTTCTCATATCAAAGCAGAACGTGGATTTGTATTTTCGAGCTGAAGAATGAGGATTACTTAAGATGATTAAAATAGGGATACTGCACGGTGTGGTTGGGCTTCCCGGTGAACTATTCAGTCAGGCGAGCGGCTTCCTCCCAGGCAGTTTGTTTATTGAGGAGCAGGGAAAGGTCGGTATCTCAAAGGGAGGCATTGCAGCCGGCCCCTTTGGACCAGGATCACACATACTGGTAGAATAGCCTCGTCCTAGGCGTCCAAACGCTTTCACAAGCAGGCAGTCATTTTCGGAAGTCATTGAGTGGCCCAGGTTGTCACCTGTGGCCTATCATCGTCTTTTTCCGTCGTTCTTCACTAATGAGACACAGTCGTTAATCTTCCTCCTCCTCCTCCTCCTCCTTCCTGTGTAGAATCCGGCCGGCCACCTCCTACTCGGTCCCCGGTGACCCCAGCCAGTTCTCCTCCTCCTCCTCAGCCTCCTACTCCCAGGGCAGCCCCCCCCACGGCTCTGCCCGCGCCTCCCTGGGGGCCGCGGTGGGGGGACCACCGGGACGGGATAAGCCAGTTGTCAAAAGTAGGTGGCGCTGTTGACCTCCATCTGGGTTTTGTGTTTTGTTTGTGAATCGATCTTTTTTTTTTTTTTTTTTCGTATACCTTGAAGCAAAAATAAAATGTATTATTGTAATATAATTAAAGGCAGTCATTATTATTTCTGCATATTATCAATGATCTCCGATTATTTACCACTTGCTTTTACTTTTGGATGTCAAAATAAAATGTATTATTATAATTATAGGCAGTAAGTATTATTTCAGCCTATTCCAATCCATTTAATTCTGTCTACATACCCACCCGGCTACCTACATGCATTCTGCCCCTGAACTCATTGGTCATGACCCGAGTCTTCGGCAAGGCTAGGCAGACCTGTGGCTAAAGCCAGCGAGGTAGCCATGTGTTTTGAAGGAGTAGCATTGTATGGAGGCCTGGGATGTTTTAAATTGGATATGCTTATGCTGGCTAGTTTATCCCCAAATGCTTACCCTAGCTTTAATGATCCCAAAAAGACTGTTAGATCTACTATTGACGAGTTCATTGTTAGACATTGGATTGATGCGTGGTACAACGCGATGAATCAGTGTTCTGTGTGACTGATTTGAGGTATTTTTCTCCTTGTCTTGTAGAAATCGCCCCCATGATGGCCAAAACAATCAAGGCATTCAAGAACCGTTTCTCCCGGCGGTAGAAAGAAGGAAATAACGAACTGAATATATTTTATCAATTTTTAACCTTCACTAAGATGGAGAATTTAAGTTTAATTTATGTTCATTTTATTTTCACACACACACACACACCCACACACACCCACACACACACACACACACACACACACACACACACACACACACACACACACACACACACACACACACACACACACACACACACACACACACACACACACACACACACACACACACACACACACACACACCCAAAACATAATTTTTTGGGGGAATGGAGAGAAATGGAATTTCCATGTTGATGGATGTATTTTTAGAATTTTACAAAGTATTTATATTGTGAAATGTGATCAGTGAGTGTGCGATATGTTTAGGTGTTGGGTGATTTTCGCTGACGAAATTAAGGGGGAGGTCCAAACGGAAAAGTTATTTTCCACGTAGGATGTCCGCGTCGTTTTTCCACCTAATCTCTCTTTGAACCTGTCCCTAGCATACTCGCTTCACGATTGTTCCCTAAAAGGGTGATATACAGCAGGTCTATACTGTCGTTTCAGACGGCACATTTCCACCGTGGGATAATATTCCTCCTGAAACACGTACACTACATCAGACCGACATTGCAGAGAATTCTGCCTTTTTTTAAAACAAAAATAAGGAAATCTTACAAATGTTTCTCGGTAGAGTAACCCCCCCCCCCCCCCCCCAAACACAAAGCATACAATGGCTGGTTAGTGACTTGGGATTCTTTTTAAAGGACAACTGAAAAGGCACATCTGCTAATTCTTAACCCTATGTGTATTTTCTTTTTCTTTTTTTTATTGTGCTCCATATCCACTGTAATGCAATTGAAAATTCAATATTTTGAACAAGGTGTATTTGAAAATGATTATAGATGAACTATTGATCGCTACAGCTTCACTTCGACACTGATCATGATGTATTTATTTCGATCCTCGAAACTGGAACCAGAAAACTGGGACAGCAAAGATCATGGGACAAAAAGTTATTTTATTAGATTTTAATAAATGTTATATGGAGATTTTTAATAAAAGCTTTTTTTTTGTTTGCCCTTACCATGTGCAGTGCTTTTTGTGCCTCAGGTGAAAGATTAATTGAAGTCTGTAAGGATTCATTTATGTTATCTTCGATTACTAAATTAGTTTCAATTTAAGATGTTGAATGTGAACAACTTATTTTACCTAGTCATCGTATTTGGATTTTATTGTGAAAGTTACTAAACGGAAATAGTTTTTTGCAATTCTGCAGAAATAACCGGAAACGGCGGTCATCAAGATCAAATCTCAACTGCGTTCAAATTGCATATGTTCAGTCTAAACTAAATATTGCATGTTTTCTATGTTTTATGTTTTCCAAAAGCGTCTCAAGATAGAGACGAATGTGAATAATCGGACCATCGCTTAAACACCGTTTCTATAATGCATTTTGTTTTGAAAGGAATCGACCGGATGTCAGTGTTGTATTTTAGTAGCTTGCCTCACCTATGTGTGTTCTTCGTACGTCCACATTTTTGAGAGCTATAAGAAGCAATGTGAAACTAGCCCTATTACTTTGAAAGAGTGTTTGCTTCTGCGCCTGCGTGTTTCCTTTGAGACTGAAAGTTTGAATCGGCAGATCTCCGTGTTTCTCCATCATGTCGGGTCACGGCCATGGGCACGGAGGCGGCGGGGGGCACGGCCACGGCCACGGCGGGTGCGAAGGGGAGCATGAGCCGGCCGAAAGGGGTCTCGAGTACGCACTCTATCAGCGCATAGATACCGAGAAGCTGCAGTGCCTCAACGAGAGTCGGGAGGGAGACGGCAAGCTTGTGTTCAAAGCTTGGGATCAGCGCACAGATCGAGAAAAGGTAAAGTATGGCTGCTGCTTGTCAACAAGTTGTGTTGACAACCACACAACATGTGCATGAGTGTGTGTTTGGGGTGCGAAGAGGACATGTTGGCGTCACATTAACTGCTTAAAACTACCGGTAATTGATCTAATCCACGTTGGATTTTTAGGTCACAAAACCACTGCTGTCCAATGACACCGGGCTACTTCATAATATATAGTCATATTTCCTCCGCAACATAGTTTCAAAAGGAGACACACATTGCTTGCCTCATAGATCCCTTTGAACCTCGGATTAAGATAGCGCTGAATCTACCATCACGTTATTTGGGGTACCAGGATAAGATCGAATCGATTGGTTCGATGATGATGATGGAAAGGATGCAAAGATTGACGATTAACTATTCTCTTTCCTCAGTTCGTTGAGAGTGATGCAGACGAAGAACTTCTCTTCAACATCCCGTAAGTCCACAACCATCTATTGAACATAGAAAAGTTGGCCTTTTTAACTGGAATTTCAATGTGGTATATAGTATAATACGCTGGTTTACGATTCTCATTAATAAATGGTAAATGTAATGCATTTATAAAGCTCTTTTCAGAACAACCGCCAGTCCGCCAACACAGGTTCTCAGATATATGAAAGAAATAATAGCGAGAAAATGAAGAGGGTTCTCTTTTCCAGGTTTACTGGCAGTGTGAAACTAAAGGGAATCATCATATCAGGAGAGGATGATGAGACACACCCTGCCGAGATTCGACTGCAAGTTGATCCTTTGCTAAATGTTCTGATTCATCTATCTTAAACTAACCTTAAGTGTATCCTCTCTAAAGACTATAATAATAGTATTAGTATTCTCCTTCTTCTGTTTCTCTTTTACAATAATGAATTACAAATAAAAATGTTTATACTGGCATACATGATCATTTTCATCATCTGCAATGAAGGCTCCATGCACAGTGTTTAAAAAAGGCTCCTCTTTTAATGTTGTATCAATCACTTGATTCTAGGTACAAGAACATACCCCACATGTCTTTTGACGACGTGGGCCGAGAACCCGATCAGGCATTTCGTCTCAACCGTGACCCCCAGGCCCAGCTGGAGTATCCCACCAAGTAAGCAACCCATGAGCAAACATAACAGACTCATGCTAGCATCATTCCTGCCTAACTGCAGTATGCGTGCAGCATCATCTTGCACCACAATGCACCTGGGCTACAAGTGTAGACTTGTAAAGACAAAGGTTCGGACATCTCCAAAGCTAAAGGGCAACGTTTGGGCTTGCCGTTGTTTGTAATTTTCCGCATGGCTGCTAACCCCTGGCATCCAGCTCTGATGGCATCTGATCCGGGGAATAAGTCTCCTCATCCTCACACGTTGCCATGACAGATCCCTCTCCTCTCCTCTCCTCTCCCTCATCGGTCTATTTTCTATCCGTTCTATTCAGTCGTGTCGCCGATCCTTTCATCCAAAGCGATTCATACTGAAAGCAGGTGCGGGTAATTAAGGGGGAGGTTGTTAGACCTCTTGTTCGAGGGTGCCCACATGATGCACTGTGGACACGGGGATCCAAACCAAACACCCAATCAAACACTTTCTGGCTGGGAGTCTGACAGCCTGTCCTCCGACTACACTGTCTTCATATTCACTGACAAATAACAGCAGCCAGTGCAGTACTACTTTCATCTCTCCCTTTGGAATAGAGAAGTGAAATTTAACGGCTGTAGGCTTGCACGTCGGAACAGAAGAAGACGAGGGGGAGTTGGGGTGTTGTTATTGTGAGAGTCGTTTCTCCTTTGACGTTGTAATTACTTGCACTAAGTGTTCATTGTGATGTCACAGGGCGTTTTTAGGACACGGGGGCAACTTCTAGTTTTTTTCTTTCTTCTGTATTCGACATCCCTGATGACACCGAAGCAATGATGACACAAACACACACATACGCACACGCACACACACGGGCGCGGGCGCACGCGCCACACAGCCTATCCTAGATGGGTCGATAAACAAGTTATGAATCCTTTTTTAATTACTTGCTGATACCTCTTAATTTTCAGAATTGCTCGTTTCACCAACGTGAACCACCTCTCCATCCATGTGTCGAAAAACTTTGGCACCGAGACCACCCGCGTTTATTACATCGGGCTGCGGGGAGAGTTCTCTGAAGTGAGTATCAGTCCCGTATCCCCTCACACTTATTCACATATATTCAGCAATCTGAAGTCTGCTGGGCTCATGACAAAATATACTTAGTATATGCAAAGTAGTTGAGACTAGTTTAAAATACATTCAAGGCTATCCGATTGGCTGAGAACTTTATCTGGTCTTAAAATGCCTAATATTGAGGACAGAGGATGTAGCTTTAAACCTCCCTCTCTCTCTCTCTCTCTCTCTCTCTCACTATATCTCTCTCTGTCATCTGCCTCTCTCTGCCTATCTCTCTCTGACTCTATCCATCCCCCTTAATCTCTCTCTCTGTCTCTCTGTTGGTCTCTCTCTCGGCCTCTGCAGGCTTACAGACATGAGGTGACCATCTGTAACTACGAGGCCTCAGCCAACCCCGCGGACCACAAGGTCGACACCTTCATCCCCCAGACCAACTTCATCTCCTGAAGAACCGGGGAGACGAGAGACTGAGAGACGAGGGGATGCTCAATGGCTTCCACCCACAGGATCACTGGAGCGCAGTGGCCTGTTGCGCTGGCCCGAAGAAAAATAAAACGTGTTATTTTATTTTTTTTTCTTTGCAGGGCTTGTTGTCAGGGATGCAATGCACAGAGTTTGGGTTTTGACAGAGCTTTTCGCTTCGTGCTGAAGATAACGCAGGGTTTGGTATCGCTCTGAAAGTGCCTTGTTGTGGCTGTTGGTGCGTAACAATAAAACATGGAATACACTTTGTGCAACATGAAAGCAAATCATCATGATGAATAAAGGTGGCTTTCTGAAAGGTTTGTGGTGTGGATGATTCAATAAGCATACAGCGAGACACTAAATAAGGGGAATTCAATCAAGTAGTTACTTGATATGGACTTCACATTGGATCGTCTTGCCTAGCAGGTAAATTATGAACTGCCATAATTTCCACCAAATATCCTACAAAGCTTTCTGACCATGTTCACCAGCAAGAGGTTAGCTCTAACTTTCGAGTTCAAGCTACCATCCTACCATACCAGTCCTTTACACTTTAGTTTTCGGTTTTAGTGCCACCTAGTGGTCTTTCTTTGAAAGGCCGAAATGTCCCGCTGGCCGCAGTGGTCCGAAGTGCACTCCTACTTCCGACTATCAGTATATTTTTTAACCAATCAAAAGGCGTTATTCCTTTGGCAGCAGCATGGCGGAGGCTTATAAAGTCTATGTCGGGTTTATAGATTAATTCTCATCAAATAAGGCACATCTATTTGGCCTAGATAAACATAAGAAAGTCAGGGTTAAGCTTGCCATGGACCATCGAGACGCAGAACAAAGAGTCCGACATAAAGAGTGCAGTACAGGGCTAGGAATTGGACTGTAATGTTAAAGGGTGCATCCAGCGGCATGGATTATTTTTAAATGCAAGAGATTACAATTGATTTAGAACTGAAAACCTATAGATCCACCTCCTCAAGAGCGACCAAGGCGCTAATGTTTGACAGTGTTGTCTGCGGTAAATTCACACGCATACCCTACCCAAATTGACAGGACGTGTATAAGCACATAAAACTATTAAATACGTTTGGTTAGATTGATAAAAAGACTTAATGAGTACTTTTAATTATATTAAAACAGGAAAGTCTATGAGTAAGTAATTATTTGTTTACACTTTTATTCGTGTGGCCTAATAGCTGAGTTGAACGCAGATTTTATAGATCATAGAAAAGATGAGAAGGGTGCCGGTCAGATGACGTCACGGAGACGCAATCCCCGCCCCTGCTGTGTTGTGCGCGCGGTGAAGGTAGCGCCTGCTCCGCCCACAGTGGCTGTGCGCGCGGCAGTAGTGGAAGTTCCGTGGTGAACTGGAACAGCAAGCGGTGAGTGTATGAATTTGTATTAGCGGGCCTTGGTTGTCAATTCGGTGATTTAATCCCTTTCAAACGGCTTCATATCGTGGAGTTATTGAACGCTGTGGCCGGCGAAGACAAGATACGAGAGGTGTTTTGATACTCGGTCGAATTTGAACACATTCTGTGAGCGCGGAGAGACCGGAGCGGGGTGGCAAGACAATACAAATTGTGTATGTGTGTGTATGTGTGTGTGTTTGTGTGTGCTACTAGTGAGCTACTAGTATTAGCCCTGGCCATTGTGTTGCCTACCAGACTAGGGATTAAGGAGAAGACGGCTGGGATGGTAGTCGCTCCACCGTAGTGACACCAGGGCTGTTTTATCGGTGAATTCCGTCAGTGTAACCTAGCCTCGTCCGCTCGGTGGTCGGAGCTAAGATGCTGTACTAGACCATTGTCTGCACATCCCGCACCCTTCCTCCTGGCTTCTCCCACTGGGTGGCTTTGATCTAAGAAAAACATGTTATACAATCAATGTAACATGCAATATTTTATAAAGTACGAATGATCTTAAACGTAGGGAGTCTTGGATGTGTTGTCAATACATGCTAATGGAGCCAGTGAGCAGCACCAGCACCAGCAGAAGGCTAAAACAGCAGGGTTAGCTGGTGGTGGATGGTGTCCGTGCGGCTGCCTGTCACTCAGTGCCGCATACTATCCCGCAATCGCGGTGCCATTATCCTTCGCTTGTCCTCTCCGTTATCGTTATCATTCGTACATCGTTGTCATTCGTAGATCGCCTGCCGATATATCGGGACAACGTGCCCGGCATCAACTTAGATCGTTCATTGTTAATCAATGTAGACGTGGAAACCATCTTAAATCACGATCATCCCTCTGCCTGTTTAATTTAATTGTACTCTCTGCTCAATAGAGACTCGTGATGCTCCTGAACGTTGCAGCAGTTGAAGGCTTTGCTGTGACAGTCTGTCTTGTATTTTGTTTGATATCCCATGTTTGTAATTTTCCGGATTAAATATCATGTCCACCGTGGCATCGGCTTGGCCTGTTGATGAAATAGGTTAAGCAGGACACAGAGAGGATGCCTGTGTTGGTGCAATTACACTTTGAGTGTAAGGGATGGCCTTATGTCACAGATTTAATTACACTTGTATGTTGGAACAAACGGTGGGTGTTTGGATCACATGCTTTATTTAGAAGAGTCACAAACAACCCGTGCAACTTTAAGACGACCCCCCCCCCCCCCAACCTTCTTGGCTCTGTTGAAACAGTTTCCCAACAGAAGTGTTTCCGAATCCTCCATTCACCCAGTACAAACTGACCTACCGAGCGGGGCAATTATCCGTACATCCACGGAAAAAGCGAGGAAATGATCCATACATCCGCCTGAAATAGACTTGAATTATGTCCCTAAGAAGATATCCATGGCTGCTTTGCATTGCTATCCGATTTCATACCCTGTTTACGGGACTACGTCTGGAAAAACGTCTCTTTTGAAAGCTGCTCGCAGAAAAACGATTTATTCAGAGTAATAAGGATGGACAGGAGACGTCCACGTGGTCGCAACCCACCTGTCTTTGATTAGTTTCCGGCCTCCTTCAGTAATTATGCATTTGGTCCTCGGTCACTCCCCAGCGTTTACTCATTAACCCAGCCTTCACCAGGTTATATTCCCCCCCCTCCCTCCTCGTCTGCGGTTCCCCCGCCAGACAACGTCCCGGTCTGGGCGGCCCACGCCTTGCCCTGTGCTCTTCAAACAGATCACCTGAGGCGGGGGCAGAGGAGGGCCCTTTGCCACGACTTGCTAAACAAATTCCACAAGGACAACACCATCGTCCCAATGATCTCATATCTATCAGTGGGTTGACTCACCGCAACAGGAAACGGGCAGCATGGCGGAGGGTCACTCCCACATGCAATCACTCAGCACTCAGTGTTGTTTTCAAACTCTCACTGGTTGGTTATTGACCGGAGTGCAGAGGACGGAGTGCATTCTAACCGTGGTTAATGAGTCCAGTGGCTCACCATGACCAGACATGGACCTCTACAACCACTCGCCCTCCCCCTCCCCTCCCCACACCTCTCCCATCCGCCATCATGGGTAGACTCTGGGTCTCGTCTTTTTCTTAGAAGCCAATTTCATTACCTGTGGTGTTTCCGAGCCCCCTCACGGCATCCTCCATGTTGCATGTTGAGCTACGGTATCTTCTTAAGTGCACCATGAGACACGTGCTCAAGGTCTTCAGCGGAGTACACCTCTTTTGGAGAATGAACAAAGCGCATGCCTACTCCTGGAAAAACCACTGAACGAGCGGACTGACATGCTTGATCCAAGTCATTCGCTTCCTGTCGACTGCAGAGTAGGATTATCAGATATCATATGCAGTTATTCAGTTCCCATCTATCTAGCTGCATTCCCCAGCCCAGCTAGCGTTTAGATCCAAAATAGCCACCAGGTGAATTGGAACAAAGAATCCCACCTAACTGGTACCCGAGTGTGCTTGTTTGAACGCGGTGGGTGACGCTAGTCTAAAGAAGCCAGGGCACTGTGGAAAGGTTGCACTCTGTTTACCATAAATGGTCCAAATGTTAGCATCCTTGAGCAAGATTTCTATACTCTTTAATCTCCTGAAGTATCTGATAGTTGGTATCTGTAATACTAACTATCTAACCCCCTACCTGCTCCTGAGTGACCGGTCTCTCTGTGTTCACTGTCTAACCCTATATGGTCCTCAAAGACTGCTTTGTATTCACTGTGTAACCCCAACCTGCTTTTTAATAGTCTCTATCTGTATTGACCCTATTCTTCATATTGACCGAAGTGATGTTAAGCTGCTGAGTGCTTATGGTGGCTGTGTCTGTTTTGTGTCCCAGCATCTCTCACAGTGTATGTGTGGCAACAATATGTCTGTGCCGCTTCTCGCCGAGGCTGTGACGGTGTCTGCCACCGAGAAGGAGACTGCTGCGGTGAGTAGGAAAACTTCTCGCCTGCCTCACGTACCACCCAGGGCACACATCCCAGGGCCCCCCACCCCAGGGCCCCAACCCTAGGGCCCTCTCAGCCATCCATGTTGATGCTGTGTGAGGGTACAGGGTCTTCTAGTAGCAGGAAGGGCTTCATTTGTAAGCGTGGATGTAAGCCAAAGTGAAAAAGTGTTTTCGTCGTAGATGCTTACAGAATCAAAGCAAGACATGGGGTCTCATAAGCAGAGTTATGGTTTATCTGCGAAAGTCCGATGGCAGAGAAACTTGGATCTTGGGGAAGGGCGAGATTCACTTTATATTGCTTCGTATTTGCTTCGACCAATCCTGTTGCTGGGAGCAGGGATCTGGAAGTGTGTAAATGGCCATTAACGGCAAACACGAACCTGGCCGGACCTAGTAAACTTTGCAGAGGTGTCTGTCAATCTTTCAAATGGACACCCTTTAACCTGGCCACTGTAGGAATACTCTTATAAAAATCGGCTTCATCCACTCCCATAAATGAGTTTCTCTTTGGTAGAATACCTCTGCAGCAAAACAGGAAACAAGGCAGAAATCCCAGGTTGTTTCAAGACTCCGCCAGCCAACCCAGTCCTCCATACCCAGATAAGGGTTCACCTGCTTCCGTTCAGCAGCAACAGTATGGAGTAGAGATGGGGAAACTAGACCGTGCCTCTCTAGGGACGTTCAACCCGCGCCACTGTACCTTAGTAAAGAGCAGCAAGTCGTTCAAAAACCTAGACGGGATGGTTGGGGGTGGATTCAAACATAAGACGGAGACTAATGTTGAACCGCTAAAAGTAGGTCTTTGTAACATTACAACACCATTAATTCATTTGTAAGTGGGCCTAATGGGACGGTCTTGGGAATGCATCTCATAGCAAACCTCAAGGGTCTAAGCACCAATCAGGGAGGGAGAATATCTGTGATTTATTAATATTTTGTTAATCTTTGATTTATATCCATTGCAAAGAACACGATTCCTATTCTTGGATTTCCTACACATGCACATGAACACGTGCATGCACACACACCCACACACGGGGCTCGGTTGCAAACTGGGACAATTGAAGGAAAGATATTGTTGTAGAGCACATTTGAGCAGAAGTATCCCTAGATATAATGCATTTGAGATGAAAAAACTTTTGTAAGATAAATATGACTTCTAGTTGATGCATAATGGTTGTTATCTCTCCTTTCAGGTTATATTTCTCCATGGTTTGGGAGACTCGGGGTAAGTCAAAGAAAATGTTCTTCCTTGTTAGCCCACATTCAAAAGAAATAATATTCCTCTTCTATTGATGACTAGTTTATGTAATCAAATCCACCCACACATTTGCAATTCATTTTGTGCCTGGCGACAGCTGAACTGGAGATGTCATTGGAAGTGAATGTCGATCACTGCAGCTCTGGCCAATGTTGCGTGTCCTACTTTTAATCTGTGGTCCTTGCTTCTATAATCAGGCTGCTGGATTAGAATAGAAAAAACTGTTGAATTCAAATGTAGAGGTACTCTCACACCTGATCGTCCTACAATAGATCATGAATGTAGTTGCGCCCTCGTACGATTTCCCTCCGTTCGGGTCGATGGCAACAGAATGAATTACAAAGTATTCCTCTTTAGTTTGGCTCCGGTTGAGCAGCAAACCTCTCCATTCAAAATGGCCGACGTGTCTGACCACATGGCTGTTTTCTCTTGTTCTTTGTTCCCCCCCCCTCCAGCCATGGATGGGCCGACACCCTGGCGGCAATCAGGCTGCCCCATGTCAAGTACATCTGCCCCCACGCGTAAGTCCTCCGTCACCAGCCGCCCGCCCGCCTGCCTGCTGTGTCCTGGCATAGCTGCAGAGTCCGGCCCGTGTGATGGAAGGCGGAAGAAAGAATTTGCATAGCTTCCTCAAACAATAATCGTCTTGTTACCGTCAGTGTTTCAATACAGACTTGGGTGCTGTGCTGTGTAGTGGCGGGGTTGATCTGATAGAGATGTAAATTTCTGTCAGATTTACTATTACAATTGAATTATCATCTGATCGTTTTTTTCCCCGGTATTTGTCCACATCGATGTGGATTTCTCAAGACCTCGCCGTCTATTCCAGTCGGTTCCTGTCCATATAATCCAACATTGAGATGTTTAACTATTCTCTCTCTCTCTCTCTCTCTCTCTCTCTCTCTCTCTCTCTCTCTCTCTCTCTCTCTCTCTCTCTCTCTCTCTCTCTCTCTCTCTCTCTCTCTCTCTCTCTCTCTCTCTCTCTCTCTCTCTCTCTCTCTCTCTCTCTCTCTCTCTCTCTCTCTCTCTCTCTTTCTTTCTTTCTTTCTTTCTTTCTTTCTTTCTTTTTCCCCCCCCCCCCCTATTCACATGTGCAGGCCTCGGATCCCTGTCACTCTGAACATGAAGATGACCATGCCTTCATGGTGAGTGTTTAGCAGGATGAAAGGCAGCCCGCCCCGGTCCACACTGGACTCTATTGTTTCCCCGGCAACGCCAATAGTGGTGATTGACAATAGGCCAATTGTATGGGTTGCTTTGTGTGTATGTGGGAATGTATCACTGTGCTTCTGTGTGCATGTGTATGAATGTGGCCATGACGGGCGCCTGCTTGTCTGTGTTTGCGTGTCTACGAATGCATCCATGATGCTGCATGTGTAACTGTACGTGTTTACAGAACGTGTTCATGATGTTGTGTGTGTGTGTCCTGTCACAGGTTCGATCTGATGGGCCTCAGCCCAGACTCTCCAGAGGACGAGGCAGGCATCAAGAAGGCCTCAGAGAACAGTGAGTGAACTTGTTCCACATAGAGCGTCCCTGCTCGCCCCTCCTCGCCCCTCCCCGGTCCTACCAGAGAATGGAACGGACACTAGGACTCTATCTGGGTCGATGTCCACCTCCATGTGCAGGACAGAATAAACCGCTGAAAGCCGCGCAGCGTACTCGGACTAAGCTCATCGTCTGTTGTTGTTTTTATTCATGAAACATCACAGATGTTAGGATGAAAGGTGATTAATCAACCATTGATTGGTCAGCTTTATCAAGACAAACCAATTGATCCCATCACTTTGAAATGGAAGTATCCTGCATCAGGCCAGCAGGGGGCCTTAGTCACTCGATTCAGATGTGTGACATGGAGAGTAGAAATTCATGGCTCAGCTGAAAACACACCGCAAAACATATCATATTGAAGTAATCTCCACATGCAGTATCTGGACATCATCGATCCAATATATTTTTAGATATTCCTCCTTAGCCATAATCAGCTGTGTTTGTCCTTTGGGTTCCACCTAACCTCCATCTCCAGTGCCAAGTTCTCCTGAATGACCGGCACTTGTCTGTTATCTTCCAGTCAAAGCCATCATCGATCATGAGACCAAGAACGGTATTCCTGCAAACCGTATTATGATCGGGGGCTTCTCCCAGGTGAGCATATAATCATTTAGGCTTGTCCGGTCCTGTCTCTTGTACATTTTTATTCAGGAAATCTCAAGACTGGTTTCAGCCTTCCTCGTAGTCATTCTCCACGTCTTAACCTCCTTGTTCTCTCTCTCTGTGTGTCTCTCTCTCAGGGTGGGGCCCTCTCCCTGTACACTGCCCTGACTTGTCAGCAGCAGTTGGCTGGTGTAGTGGCTCTCAGCTGCTGGCTACCCCTCCACAAGACCTTCCCACAGGTACCACACACTCGCCTTGTCTTAAGGAGACGTCAGGGACTCAAACACACCACAACAGGCAATTGTTTGTGCGTGTGAAAGGCCTATTCCATGTTTTGAGTGAGACACAAATTGTAGAACTGAAGAACTGCTCACAAAATGGCGGCCCTTGAAACCGCGCCAGAGCCCAAACGCTGTGCCCAATGGTGGAGAGTAACTTCAGATAATAATGTCAGTGTGGTACAGGATGTAGGATCAATACACATCCATCTAGCATATACAAAGTGCACAGTTCAGCATTTGTTGGCCGCTTAAACTGCTACAAATTACAACAAACTTCATGTCAGCTCAAGTGTCTTTGGGCCAGTGCATCACGTTGCACATACACATACTTGTAAATACTTATCGATGTCTTATATACCCAATCTAAGTACTAATATCTTCTGGGCCGGTTCTTATCATACTCGCACTGCTAAACTGACCTCATGTACCAAAGCGGATTCAGATACTTCCTCCAGCTGGCGTCCTCCTGGACCTTCTTTCGTTAGAAGGCTACCCCTGGTGTAAGGCCCAGACTCATGTGGCTCCCCCCCCCCCCCCCCGTTCCCTTGCAGGCGGCGAGCGGCAGCGGTAACAAGAACACGCCCATCCTGCAGTGCCACGGGGAGATGGACCCCATGATCCCGGTACAGTTTGGAGCCCTGACGTTCGAGAAGCTCAAGAGCATAGTGAGCCACGACAAGATCTCCTTCAAAACCTACCCTGGGCTCCTGCACAGCTCCTGTCCACAGGTGTGTGTGTGTGTGGTGTCACAAATTTGACTCTTGATTGATATGATGGCAGAAGAGCTCAAAACGGGTCGCTTTCGCGTTATAATTCTTTTGCCAAATCATGTGGTCCTTTACATTTTACTCCTGCTGGATCATTTTGTGTTCGTCAATTATGCGTTTAAAGATCCCATAATTGGCGAACACAAACTCGGCCGGCTTTACCTAACTGTAAATATGTGTCGGTAAAGGTTTCGCATGAATTAATGTATACTGGCCAATACCTTTCTTTCCTGCAAAGCTTTGTCCGCTTGAGCAACTGAGGTTTCTTCGGTAGAATATCCCTGTAACAGGAAACGATGTGCAACTCCGCCGCTTGCAATATAGTTTCCTCCTTGTCTGCTATAACTTAGTAGGACTGCTTGATCCAAGATAAGTGTAAAGTGTACAGTATAACAATAGGGGGAAGAATAGGGTAGTGGCTGGGTACCGGGTTCCGCCCCCAATGTATTCAACCCCTACCCATTGACAAATTATATGTTTCTGAATTCAATGTCTATTTGCTTTGGATAAAAGTCTCTACCAGGTGAATTAAGTCATTTGGAATACCTGTAGCTTTAACCATAGACCTTAATATCACCTTCTTCTCTCTTGCAGGAGATGGCGGCTGTAAAGGAGTTCATTGAGAAGCAGTTGCCTCGAATCTGACCTCAGCTCATCCGTTATGACCCCCTCCTGAAATACTTACCTGTCATCCCTCCCCTCGACACACCGCTGCTCCCCCACACAGGAAACAGCCATCAGTATCCCCTCCCTTCACACATTTATGAACATACACACCGACTTAAACAGTTGTTTTGATACTTACCCATATACACGATTCCTCTAAATGCGTCGCAAGCTGTCAAAAGTAAAAAGCTAACTAGGGATTATAGCAAGGTTTGATTTGGTATGTCTCCAAGGGGCCAAATTCTCAGTTTTTAAGAAAGACCCAAGACCAGCTCAACTTCCTTTGTGATTCAGGACCTCCCTTTTATGTTCCCTGCTATGCTTTTTCTCAGCATCCTCTCCTCCTCCAAATCCTCTCCTCCTCCTCCAAATCCTCTCCTCCTCCTTCAAATCCTCTCCTCCTCCTTCAAACCCTCTCCTCCTTCAAATCCTCTCCTCCTCCTCCAAATCCTCTCCTCCTCCTTCAAACCCTCTCCTCCTCCTTCAAATCCTCTCCTCCTCCTTCAAATCCTCTCCTCCTCCTCCAAACCCTCTCCTCCTCCTCCAAACCCTCTCCTCCTCCTTCAAACCCTCTCCTCCTCCTTCAAACCCTCTCCTCCTCCTTCAAACCCTCTCCTCCTCCTCCAAATCCTCTCCTCCTCCTCCAAATCCTCTCCTCCTCCTCCAAATCCTCTCCTCCTCCTCCAAATCCTCTCCTCCTCCTTCAAACCCTCTCCTCCTTCTCCACATCTTCTCTTCCACATCTTCTCCTCCTTCTCCAAAGCCTCCCCTTCTCTATTTCCCTTCCTCCTCTCTCTCCACCTCCTCTTTCTCCACCTCCTCTTTCTCCCTAGCCTCTCTCTCCACCTCCTCTCTCTCCACCTCCTCTCTCCACCTCCTCTCTCACTCCGGTTCCTCTACCTTTTTAATTTAGTTTTTCTCCCCCGGTCAACATGCCTCACCCTATCCCCATCTCTTCCCACCACCAACGTGGTGTCCGTTACGACACAAGCCTCCCCCCCCCCCCCCCCCTGTTTATCACTAGCTAACTTGCAGTGTTCGAGCTGTCCCAAGTCTCGCATCCAATCAAAACACGCATCATGCTGGCTGACCGTTTCACTCGCTTTGACCCCCTGGGTGGAGGCAACCAGGGCGCTGTCTCTTTAAGAGTTGCTTCTAGAACTCTGAGACTGAGTGGCTTTCTGTTTCCATCTGGAGTGACTGGTTCTTCAGGGTTCTCTTCCCCCCCCCCCCACCCCTCAGTTTGAATCCCCTCTGCCCCCTAGAGGCGGATGCTTCTAGCGAACCCAACTCCTCATGGGTTTGGTGAATTGACTACCGTGGTTCCTCCATCTTGTTTTTATTTTTATTTTATGATTGTGTTGAAATAATAAAATAAAAAAGAAGAATGCAAAAGTGAAGAGATTGAAATAAAAATTAAACCTAAGAATGACCTTTGTTCTGCACTTTGATTGAGAGTGAGTTATGCGATCGGGTTAGTCGGTTTCAAATATTCTTTTGGTAAAAATGAAATCCTTGGGGAGGGGGGTCAAAAGTATTACATAAATGTGAGAAGATCGAAGGCTCTTTCCGCCATCTTAGTTTTTATCACTCCAGATGGATCCAGACCTTGACAACCTTTGCTGAGCATCACACATTAACTAACCTACCCTACCAGCCTGGCATGCATGGCCTTCTCCCATTCTTGGTCCCTCTTTAGGAGTTTACGCCTCAATCTAACTATAACCATACGCAATAAAAATATGCACACACAGAACGTCAACAGATATTTCTTAATGTGTCCTATCCGTTACATTTGATCTTTAAGGAATTCTCCAACATCTTGCTTGGACCCAGAAATAAAGAAGTCTACTAAAAAAGTACAATAATGTTAAGCACTATTGTTGTATACATCTAAAAACTGCTACACACTGGAAGGGCTTTAGTAAGCTGTACAAGGGGAGGTTTTAAGGAGTAAATCTTGAACAATGTATGACCTTTGGACATAAGAATATTAGCTATAACTCTGGGGTGTCTAGTGTGCTAAAAAAAAGATCAGGTGTTTTTTGTTATTGTTTTACTTTCATTGCATATTCTACAATTGCTGTTCTGAAACCTAATTTAAAATAAATCTGTTAATAGGAAAACTGTGTATTGATTGTGGATTATAAATCAACTGATTTCAACTCCCTGGTTCAGTTAACGGGTTTTGCTTTAATGTCTTTGGTTGCTGGAATTGTGTATTTGTTTGCATATCGCTTCTATAGGGGTGGGGGAGGGGGGAATAATTATTTCTATATGGCCTATAAAGCCGTACTTACTTCGTTTTTAGTGTTTTTTGTGCTTTTTCATCTCCCTTTAATCTTTTTCTTTTCCTCAGTTAAACGGTTTATACATTTGTGTTACTTAAATTCGTATTTTCTCACTAGTCATCCATTATTTGCGTATATCACGGTCATGATGGCTTTCAAGTACCGGTACACGTCTCATTGTTTTATTTAACACCTATCTGAAATAAATATAACAAAAATGACATAACACTGGGCCTTGCTCTTCTCTTTCTATAAATCCATTGATTTATTTAACATTATCTGTTTGCATGCCCTAAAATAAAACGGACTAGAAAGGGGATCGGCGTCATTCAAAGCGCCGAATCCACGCCCCTTCTCCACGGCCGACCACTGGGAAGACGCGAGGCGGATCCTTCTTTCTGGTCGCCAAGCGAAGTCCCGTCCATCATTGAGCTGCGCCATTTTGAGCGAGCAGTCCACCTACGTATCTAGGTCTGCAGAGAAACAGCGTCGATTGCTCATACGTACTTCTTTGTATTTAGCGTTTTAATTTCAACCGTTCGATCGTCCAAGACATCGAAAATGTCTCGGGATAGATTTAACAGGAATAACGGCGGTGGAATGAACAATTTTCAGCCACGTAGGGGTGGCGGCCCTGGTGGCCCGATGCGAGGCGGACTGATGGGGAACCCACATTTCAGGAATCACCCTTTCGGGAACCAGAACCAGAATCAGAACCGAGGCGGACACATGGGTAACAATCTCAACAAGCCGCCGAACGGTAACCAGGGACCACCAAAGCCGCAGACGCCTCAATCCACGCCGGCTATCCTTCCTCCGTCACCAGGCCCTGCTCTAACAATGAAAGGCCCTATACAACAGCAGAAGGAGCAGCAGCAGAAAGAACAACAGCTGAAGGAGCAGCAACAGAAAACCCCTACCACCCCCGTACCCCAGCCGAAGATCACGACACCTACTCCGAACCCCACTATTACTGCGACTCCACCGAAACCGAATATTTCATCACCTGCCCCGAAACCGAACCTCTCATCGCCTCCTCCAAAACCGAATCTAACATCGCCTCCCCCAAAACCGAATCTAGCATCGCCGCCACCAAAGCCGAATCTAGCATCGCCGCCACCAAAACCGAATTTCTCACCGCCCCCACCAAAACCGAATTTCTCATCGCCTCCACCAAACCAGGGAAACCAGGGAAACCGAAATATGAACCAGAACAATAGAAACATGAACCAGCAGCACCAGAAACCGCAGATGACCAATGTAAACGGCCAGCAGCAAAGGCAGATGGGCCACCAAGGCCACAAGCAGTCTCCACAGATGAACAAACCAAGGCCCCAGCAGCAGGCCTACAGACCAGAGGGGGGAGGAGAAGGTCCTACGGTACGCGTTGATTTTTTTTATCATATTAAACATGAACTATATTCTATAAATAATCCTTTATTCCTATATTGCTGTTTACGCTGCCTTATTAGTTTGTGCCTTGATACGGTTATTTTATCATATTATTGTTATACTCAGGCCTGATAGAGTTCATGCGTGGTGCCTGAATTCAGGCTTGAGCTCAGCCATGTATGTTGTCAAGAAAAGTGAAAATGGGGGAGGGGTGCCTTTTTTTTTTAAAATGTCTAGTCAACGCGTCAACCTACCTGACCTTTTTGATTGACATGTCTGCCACCAACTAGGCGTAGTCTATATAAGGAAGTCTTTCACCTTTGTATGTTTGCACTGAGGATGGTCTGAACGGGACTGAAAACGTTTTGCACGCACTTTGGGTAGCACTTTACACTTTTATGCAATAACGACTTATTGTTGCATCGGCTACATGGTGTGCGAGTTCATCTCCTTTTAGTGCCAAGAAAGGCAATTCTCTATGGTGTCTTCGAATGTATTTGATAATTTAAGGCACAGATAATTTCACTTCCTCTCAGCCCTGTATACTGTTGGACGGTGTATTTTTTGTTGATTGCAGTAATTGTACTGTGGCTTATATGTGCCGATGATTGGATCCAACCCAAGCCGTGCCTGAACGACTCGCAGATCAAAGAACGCGATCAAGAAATGGCGATTCTCAAAGCATTGTTTTTATATATGCTGTGCTGCTCACAAACGCATAGACATACGTGTAACTTGTCTTTTTTTATAGGTCCGCTGTGTATTCTCACTACACCTGAAAACGCGCTAGGGAAAATGAAGTGTTGCACCGGCTGATTTGGTCTATATATATATATATATATATATATATATATATTGTGACATTGCTGTGTTGTGTGTGACATTGCTGTGTTCTCATATGCCCAAACTTTTTCAGTGACCGATACCGATATTGGGGAGTAAAAGATAACCGATATTCAAAACATAGACGTATAGACCTTTGTATATATTTCGTCGTGGGATTTGCTGCTTTCTCTAAATCAATTCCTCAGGCCACAACAACGTCGTATTAAAACCATGAGAAAAAGGAACCAATTGCCTGTAGTTATATTTTATGTCATATTCTTATATATCATTTAATGAAATGCAATGTTCCACTTCTCTTGCATATGAACATTCTGTCATATCCTAAGTCGAGTGGCCATAGGTTATGGAAACACAGTTAATATTTTCTTTGAATTGTAAAGTAACATTGTCTTCCATTTTTATCAATTCTGCAGGAACTCAAAGCAACCTTTTCGTTGCTTCTCAAACCCGGTGAGAAGACCTACACCCAGCGATGCCGTCTGTTCATTGGTAACCTGCCCAACGATATCAGCGATGAGGAGTTCAAGAAACTGTTTGCCAAGTATGGAGAGCCAAGCGAAGTCTTTATTAACAAGAACAAAGGCTTTGGATTCATTCGATTGGTAAGGACACTTACATGTTCACTTCAATCATGGTTTCTAAAAAATGGTGCTAAATGTTTATTGTGCAGGGTCAAATCCTAATTATCTCATTCTTGTGTCGATTGTAGGAGTCGAGAGCGCTGGCAGAGATTGCTAAAGCCGAACTGGACGACACGCCCATGAAAGGCAGGCCACTGCGTGTGCGATTCGCCACACACTCTGCGGCCCTCTCAATCAAAAACCTTTCGCCCTTCGTCTCCAATGAGCTCCTGGAAGAGGCCTTCTCCCAGTTTGGCATGGTGGAGAGGGCGGTCGTCATTGTTGGCGACCGTGGTAATTCCACATGCAAGGGACTCGTCGAGTTTGCCTCCAAGCATGCTGCCCGGAAGGCCCTTGACCGCTGCAATGAAGGAGTGTTCCTGCTCACTAGGTACGTTTTTGACCTTTTTCGTATGAATATCGGCGGCCAAACATTTGAATGTGTATTTCGATTGGTTCTCGTTTGTCCCGCCCCGTTAATTCTGTATTTCGATCCCACAGTTCGCCGCGGCCAGTGGTTGTCGAGCCCCTGGAACAGTACGATGACGAAGATGGCCTCCCAGAGAAGCTGGCCCAGAAGAACCCCAGATACCAAAAGTAAGGGGTTGTAGAAATATATTCAGACCACTACTAAACTTCTGAAGAAAAATAAAATGGCTGATCATTTAGATGTAGGCAATTATTTATTTATTAGGGTGATGACGGTATTGCAAAATCAATGTTGTGGCGCAACATTACCCCGCTGATGACCATGACACCGGTGTAGCGCCCTAGTGCACAGATTTGTCTCGTTCCGAGGCTAGGCCTTGGGGACATCTGGTGCCAAACTCGACCTACTGTAGTCGTGTTAAGGTTGTTTGGGACGCCTCAGCTTACATTTTCTGGGTTGAACCATAAAGCCCTACCTGTAGGCGTAAATGAGATGTATCGGAGAGGAAATCCAGGAAGAGCATCATCTTTAAACAACGCTGTTTGTCTGCAGGGAGCGCGAGGAGCCACCCCGCTTCGCCCGGCCGGGGACCTTTGAGTTTGAGTACTCCAAGCGCTGGAAGTCCCTGGACGAGATGGAGAAGCAGCAGAGGAAGCAGGTGGAGGTGAACATGCGTGAGGCCCGCGAGAAGCTGGAGAGTGAGATGGATGACGCCTTCCACGAGCACCAAGCAACCATGCTCCGCCAAGGTCAGTGTGGACCCAATTGTATAACGATGGAAAACCTCTTCCGGGAAGTTGTTTTAATTTCCAATGCATCATTATGCATCCAGAAGGGGAATTCACTCCCCCATAACCGCAGGGTGTTAATTGAGTGGTTCTTGGGTCTTCAGACCTGCTGAGGCGACAGGAGGAGCTGCGGCGGATGGAGGAGATGCACAGCCAGGAGATGCTCAAGAGGAAGGAGATGCAGCTCAGGTGGGCATAATGGGCTTTTCATTTTGGTAACTGCTTTGAGATTCTGTTAGGACAGTACGCTAATGATTTTTATGCTACATTCTTGGTTATGGTTTCATTCCAATATTATTCCAGTCATGGTTCCACATAGTTACAATTTGCAGTAATGGAATGCTAAATGTTAATATCTCACCCATTGATGGAACTGCTATTGACGTTAATCTCACTGAGTGTCACATGCCGTCTGTCTAGTCGTCCTCGAGGTCTTATTGATGTGGTTTCTCTTGAGCAGGCAGGAGGAAGAACGTCGCCGGCGAGAGGAGGAGATGATCCATAAGAGGGAGGTGGAGGAGCAGATGAGGCGCCAGCGTGAGGAGAAGTACAGGGGCGTGGGCAACTTCATGGAAAGCGTGAGTCCAATCGCTGAAGCCTAAAACAACATGAAGGATTTTGGGTTAAACTTGGATTAGATTATGTATTTGACTAATAGACTTTAGGTAAGAAGTGTGTTTTGCTTAATTGTTTTATTTGTTTTATTCTTGTAGAGGGATCGTGATATGAGAATGAATCAAGGTGGAGCCATGGGCCTGGCTGGTGAGTAATTGCTGAATATTTTTACATGCGCCAACTCCTGAGTGAGAATTTTTTTGTTTTTTACATTATATGAATCACTGTTAGGCATGCATATCACAATTGTAAAGAAAAATTATGTCAGTCTTATCGAGAGAGTAAGGGGTTATATGTTGAAGTTTATGTATAAGCTTTATTCCCTGCTGTTAAGATTAGTAGGCTGTAGAGTGAAAAACAGTAAAAAAATTGCCTTCCATGTTTTTCCAGTCAAAACTGTTTTTCCAAATGTGTGACATGTAGTCATGTCGTCCTTGTTAGACATGCCTTTTGGCTCTCCAAACCAGAAGTTCCCCATGGGTGGACTGGGCTTTGAGGGACAGCAGGGTGGGATGGGAGGACCCTCTCCTGGAGGCATGATGCCCAACGAAATGGTAAGGTATCCCACTCCTGGGAACATCCGTAATTACCACTAGCACCTTTTGGCTATGTTTCCCCTGCTGGGAGAAGATGTTGGCAGCAGTTGTTGTTTAATTAACTTTGCAAGCCAAGCGAGGCCAGGGGCCTGACATCTTTAGGTTTCACATCCTGTGGTGGATCTGCGGACGGTACCGTGGGAGCTCGCCCCCAGCTGTGTTGCAGATGTGCTTCATGTCGTCCTGACCTTTTTTGCCTGTTTCAATGGCCAGCCAAGCCCCCCTCAGTTGCTCTCATGCGAGAGCCTACTCCTTTACTGCCCAGTCATCCATCAGTCAACCTGTACTAAAACCGATCATTTCAGGGACCTCTTGTCAGGGTGCTTTGATACACTCTGAAGAACAGCTCTCGTAAGACCCTGATGTCTGTGCGGTAGGCCACTATTGCAAGTCCTGTCTTTGCGGAGCCAGACAGGCACTATGTCTGGCAAGAGAAAATAATGGCGCCTTTTTGGAGTTTTTGGAGTTTTTGAGGAGTTGACCAAACTGCCAAAAATGTTCACCAGATGAGCATGGCAGGGGTACTCGTTGTCTGTGTGAACTTTTATTAAGATTCCGAGTCAATACTTCCCTATGTTGCCTGAAACCTCTCCACCAGACTGTCTGGGGGATGGTACACACTGGTTTGTGTAGATCTACGCCTGTATTATATATATATATATATATATATTTTAGGCTTACAACTCCAAGCTGTGTAGGTCCCTGTGTTGTCCCGCCCACTTGACAGCCATTGCCAAGCTACGCCCCTTATATCACAAGTTTAGCGCTGGAACTTTTGAATCTCTTTGCAAAACTGCTATTTGTGAAATATTGCTGTACGTTAAAGAAACTTTGCGAGCGAGCAATCAAGTTTTTAGTTCAGGTTGACTGTGTGCTGGTGTTTTAATGTATGAAACTGCTTTGCTGGAGTGCTGGTGATATTTAACTGATGGGGGTTGAAAGCTGAGCCATGGCCATACTCTTTTATTTTATTTTTTTGTCCTTTTCATGTACACTTGCCTGTAATAATATATACTGGACCTAAGAGGACCTCTGAAGTTCATATTGAGCCTCAAAACTGTACTGCTTTACAAAACGGAACGCTACATTGATGGTCTACAATTATCATTGGATACGACAAGGATTAGGCAATACGTTTCTTTCAGTCAGTGATTTCAGTGTTGGTAACTCATTTACATTGACTGCATTATTCATACAATATTCCAAATAAGACCATTCCTGCACTTTTGACTTCACCATTCATATTTTCACTTGCATGCTTCACAGCTTAGCCATGGTATATGCACATTGGGTTACGATCAGCTGTTATCTCTGTCCATACCGTATATTTAAGATTTCAATGGAAATCCTGCAGACTTTCCAACAGGTCTTTGGATTGGTTGGATTTCAAATAATTTCCCTACACGAATAACCCAGATTCCTTTTTAAGAAGAAAAAAAAGCAACCATAGCACTGTTCTATTCTTGAACATTCCCAAACATTCTGATCCATGTATTGTTTTCTATCTATTTAGCTGGTGCATAATAGTGTCTTTAGGCTGAAACGCACCAAATCTCAAGGGTAGAGCACAAAAGCAGCGGAACTTCCTTGTGTCCTTGTCTTCACACCGGGGGGGGGGGGGTATATCGGATCCCTCTTGGACCCGCCACTTAAATCAACAACAAAAATGGTGTCGCAGTGCGCTGCTTCAAGCTCTATGGAAGAGCTCATTGATTCACATGAGAGCGGATTGAAGGCTGATGCGCTCTACTCTTGACATTTTGTGTGCTTCGGTCTTAAAGGAACATGCCATTGTTCTTGCATATAATAAATGTTTGCCTATTCACTTTATTTACATATATGCCCACAATTGCCCGCCCCAACCACCACTGCTACAAACCATTTTTTTAATGCCTTGCTATAAAACATGCTTGAACGTATTATCAAATGTGGTGTTTTTCCATTGATAATCCTGAAGGACAACAATGGGAGCGGCCACCTAGATTCATGATTGATAGATGAGCCTATTCGATTCTACAGTATACTGGTTAGGATGGTAGACATTTCTATCCATCATTCACCGGGATGGACACTCCCTATTGTTATGTGACACGGCAGGGCTGATTTAGAAAATGGCTTATAACGCTTAGAACTGACGGTAAAATAGGGGCCTTTTTGCGGTTTTGCCGTGTTCAAACTGTTCCGGACGTGGTAGTTTTTAATGGCTTCCCAGACCACAGTCCACCCAAATGCTCTCTGCAATCGTTTACTTGTACAGAGCAACTTTGCAGAAAGGCATATTTAGGCTGTATATAGCTGTCGTTGGGAGTATAATAAGCCGTGTCTTAAAGCTTTGGCCCCCCATGTCCATTTGTGTTGTTGCTGACATACTTGTGTTCCATCATCTCTGGGCTCAGTTACTGCATATATCAATTGGATGACTTCTAGCACTGACACAGTATTTCCATACTGATTAATCTCTGGATCTAGTCCATTCATATGCAGCATCAGGACTAGTTAAGTTTGCAACCCTCTTGTTGGGAAGAAAATTATAGTTAAATTTGCTATCTAAATGAATTGCTTATAAATCTTTGGAATTTATATTTTCCACTAGTTAACCGCATCAATTTCACACATCAAGGGGGAATATACAACATTTGTACGTACAAATATTAGGGGGGGGGGGGGGGGGGAGTTTACATCCAAGTTGCTTTTTTTGTATTGGGTGGGGCCGTTTTCATTTTTTGGAGATGCCAGCAGTGAGAGCGGTAGATCCATCTGGCATGCACTGGAGTCCCACGCTAGGTAGGCACTGACTAACGAAAGCATTACCCTTTCTTCCTTCTCCGTATGTAACCTGTGGCACCTGTGGATCTCCATATTGGAACGAACGGTACCTTCGGATGTGTCATCTGCCGGTTGTGTTGCAAATCTGCTTTTGCTCATAAATCGCAAAAACTCTTACCTCTCGACACATACTCACACGCATATAACACTCTTATCACACACACTCTCACACACTCATTCAAACGCTCACTCACACACAAACACCCACACACACACGCACTCTCACTCTCTTAATAATACTACACTTCTGCCCCCGTGGACATGAATTGTGTGCCGTCACACTGAACATCACAATTGACCCCTTTCCCCTCGTTGCCTGAATACGAAACTGATTCCCCTAACAGCGCAATGAGCGCTTCCCCCAGGGAGGTCCAAGGGGGATGGGTCCTGGTAACCCTGGGTTTGGTAGGGGCCGCGAAGAGTTTGATGGACCTGCCAAGAAGCCACGCTTTTAAACGCTGGCCCTGGCAGCCATTTTGCCAGCAGCGGTTGCCCTCTTTGTGTAGTTCCTCTTAGGGCAAACCTTGTTGAGTCATAAATGTTGTATTCAAGTTTCCAAGTGATTGTGCATTTTTAGCCCCAGAGACTCGAGTCATTTTATGGCACCTAACGAAATTTCTTTCCTTTTTATTTTATTTTATTTTTGTATTTGGAGTAGACCAGTAGGGACCACGTAACCGTGGTCCACTAAAGGGTACCTAATATGACCCATTTATCATTTCTTTCTTTATACAGTTGTCTCATATTCTTTTAGTGGTCGTCATGTAACAATTGTAATTTTCTCAACTTTCTATCTATGGCTGTGTTTTTGTGCCAACCATTTGAAGTAAAAGCATGTATTACAATAAAGACAAATATTGGTTCCATCACAGGAAAAAGTCTTTAGAATTGTTTTCTTAAAACAAGATGAAATATCCACACCATGAGCATCCGTTTCCAGTAGTTTCAAATACAAAAAATGCCAGGGTGGTCACAAGTCTGAAGGAGAGGATAACTTACTTACTTACATGTATTTAAATTTTCAAAGACTTCGTCCAGGCATTGAAAATTAGTTTCTGGTTGGATAACTAAGAATTATTCTAACATGCATTATTTACAGTTACTGGTTCAAGCAGCTGTACTTAGTGATCTTAACTTTTAAGAAGTAAGATCAATGCAGCTAGTTGACATGTAATGTATTTTGTAGTTTTTGTTTTTGTTCTATCATGAGGGCCTGTCTATACAAAACCAGGACCTGTTTTTGAGATCTGAGATTTGATCTTGATTAATTTGGGGTGTATCCCCTTCCAAAATAACTTTTCTATGTCTCAAAATATCCCCAAAAAACTTTTACATTGGTTTGGGTCAATATTGCATTGAACATGTATCCAAAGAACACTATCTCTTAAGGAACAAATTATGGCAGCCCAATTTGCTGATATTCAGAGTATTCTCCCTGATCGTTGCACCAGTCAATGTGTCAAGCTTCTCTTATACTCTTATTTTAAGTTGGTTAATGCTATATGTATTTTATAAACGAATGCCATTAATTTACCTTAATTCATAAGACTGGAAAACACCAGTGCAAGGTTTGTCATTTCCTTTGGCAATCCAATATTTCTTAGGTGTGTTACTGAATTAATCGTTTCCATTACTATTTATTTCCAATCTGCTTGAAAGAATGCAAGCGTCCCAATAGATCCATCTAGTATTCAGCTCCATAAGGAAGCATCACATGTGCCCAAGTAATGCCTTTATTTTAGCCAAGACAAGATTGTGTTTACATTTTACACTCAAACAAAGAAGGTATGCCAACAGCTGCCCTTACCTGAAAAATAAATGTCTAAATTCATCATTGAGCCTCGAATGCTTGTCTCCAAAATGATGTCCTCCTCATCCGCAATAAGTAGCCAAGTTTTAAGTGAAGTTCTTGGAAAATTGTAGGTCATAGCGTACAAGTAGCTATTGTGATTTGTTATTTGCTCAGCATTGTGTTGCTGTTTATTTAATTGATAACGCATCCACTGTAGAGCTGTATGTAGATATAAAGGGCTCAATCTAAGGTTACTTAAACAGAACGGTTCTTATTTTCTTGATAATACATTAATTAAAATATTTAATTTCTCCCAAGTACCTTCTGTTGGATATCACTAAATGCTACACACTGTACTTGTAAGGCAACTGGATTGGACAATCCAAGCATTCCTGATGGGTCCTGACAAAGAATAATTGTCGTTTCAAAAAATGGCAAAAGTATTTCAGAAATCAAGTTGTAACTGCTTTCTAACTGGCTGCCTGCTTTGACTTTGGTGAAATATCCACTGTCAATCAGGCAAAATTATACCTTATGGTCAAGCACTAAAACATTGCAAACATATTATTGCAAGTAACTCCCTATGAGAGTTGGTTTGTGACTTCAAATCGACCTTGTGCTTATTCTCTTAAGCTTACGCTTTCTATAGGTATGTGAACTGAATTCAAGTCTTGAGATTGATCCGGTTAGCAGGATCTCTCGGGTTTGTGCTTTACAAATATTGGAGCATTGTGATCATGCCCAATAAATTAAGCAGAGTAATTTTCTTACCACCTTGTTCATTTTTCTCTGTAAATTATTAAACAGAATTCTTCAATACTTGATACATTTATTGTAAGAAGACTTCATTATAAGCACTTATTAACTTAGATATTGAATAATTCTTAAGCTCAATGATGTTGAACGTAGTATCAAAATATGCAATTAAAAAAAAAAGTTATGTTTTTATATCATACAATCTTTTCATATGTATCATTGGAAGAATCGTAAATCGTACGAGATATGAGTATACTTAAAATTGTAATTAGTTAATTCTGGGCACGGTACAAATATGTATCTGTTATACGGATTAGTGGATAAATATCTTGGTGAGAAAATGGAGTGCCATATTAATAAACGTGCCATTTTAAGAATGGCATGTTACCAAGTACTATTTTGCTAGAGATGCACTAGCTCGAAGCATCAACTATTTGCCTGAAAAGTTACTAGAACAACGGCACTTTCAATAGAAGAGAACAAATATATATTTAGCACTATACTATGCGCTACAATCAGAATTTTAAACGATTGGAACAGTAAAATCTTGAAGTTAATCCTGAGTTGATAACTATATATATGAAACCGCAAATTTGAACTCCCAAGTTCGAATATAAGGAAACGTTCTCCTGGATAATTGTTTGTGTCAGAATAAGACATGCTCCACTTATGATAAAACAGCCACCCAGAAGAACATATCCATCGAGAAGATCAACCTTTTGTATAGAACCTAACCCAACCATGGAGGACCACACCAATTGGCTGTAGGTTAAGCTAAAAATATGATTGGAAAATTGGAAATAAATTGTGAATTTTAACATGTCATGTTATGTATATGCTTTGGTGTTATTCACATTCTTTCTTTTAACAGGTTTGATCATCTTAAAAGTGGACAATGAAAAGCAAGTGACCAGAACGAGTCTTAATTGCTAACTTTAGTCCTGCCTTTTAAAAGGTGGAAAAAAAATGTGAAAGACAATGTTATCTCCCTATTGACATATGCATGTCTAGTTTATATAGCCTATATATATTTTTGATTTTTGCAGAAAAGGAAAACTTTGTTTTAATAAGTAACTGCTTTATTTAACACAATTTACATAAATCTAATTGACAAATCTAATTTAATCTGCATTAACAAAATTAAATTGTTCGTTAATAAAAAAAACTCCTTATAACGGGCAAGTAATAACCTAAGAGCCCCCAGATAAAAAATAGTTTTTCCTTTTCTGGCATCCACCGTGTGCCTTAATTTGAACTTAAATTAGTTGTCTTTCCAATTACAGCACTAACATTGGTGCGGCCATTAGAGCCTGACCGATACTGTATTTTAGGGTCCGACAAATATTATCAAGTCAAAAATGACTGATATATCGGCCGATATTCAAAAATATCGATATGCCTGTTTTTTAAAAATAAATAAATATATATATATATATTGTGGTATCCTTGTGGTAGCGCTGCTCCTTGGGATTTGCTGCTCACCCGCCAGCAATTATTTCGGCCACAGCAACATCGCATTACAATCATGAGCTAAAGGAACCAATTAAATGTGTGGGGAGGAGCTACTAAATTTCCCACAGAACATGACAAACTGTTAATGTTGGGAGTGTTAACGTGGATGTACTCAGTTCGTGTTTTGAGATTCAGCCAACACAGGAGGATTTATAAAGAAGGAATTTCATTTATATATCGACGCAATTTCTGTAAAAGAAATCGAGATTTTATTTCTAGCCTTGTTAAGCCAATATTGGGTAAAGAAATCGACCAAGCGATATATTGGTAGGGCTCTAATTGTCACCCATTGCACAGCCCAAACACAGAACTAGAGCGTAATATCGTATCTTTCGACATGTCTTTCTTTCTCACTGTTCAACACTGCCATGTGTGTCGTCTAGTGTGTCCCGGCCACACCAGACGCAATGTCCCTCGCCTGCCATCGCCTTCCATCCCCCTGCCCCTCTCTAGTCCAGCTAATGGGAGTATGCAACGGTTTCAATGGAAGTGCTTGAAACCAGAAAAAATATATTTAACCTGGCAATGCGTCGGTTTGGTCCTGGCCAGCTTTACAATGAAGCTCTGCCGTCATCAAGTCTGACACGGACCAAGAGCGGATCTGTTGACTTTCTCCATACAGCACCTTGATATTGTAGTTTTTCTTTTTCGAGTTTTATTCAAATGTTAAAATAAATTTCACCTTTTTATAGAAAACGAGGCAGCCATGAGTGGTGCTGTAAAAGCCGCATGATGGTGGAGCGCCACTATTAAATTCTTCAGGGAGAATCCTGATACGATTTTAGATCATCGACTGGTAATAAGCCTGTGATTTACCGTGTTTCTCGTGCGCTGATACCGAAAATTCTCGAACCAGAATATCAACGGCGAACCGATACATCGCTTGGCCCCTAATCATTTTCTTATCCTCAGCTTGTTGTAAAATTCGATCATTTGAGCTGTAAAATAATGTTGAAAATATAATAGTGCTGTTTTCTTTGTATGACTGCTTGTACTTCTTCTTTCCATTGGGGT
Organism: Gadus macrocephalus; assembly: GCF_031168955.1. Classification (NCBI taxonomy): domain Eukaryota; kingdom Metazoa; phylum Chordata; class Actinopteri; order Gadiformes; family Gadidae; genus Gadus; species Gadus macrocephalus. The sequence continues at coordinate 5,254,960 of NC_082403.1, forward strand.
GGGGGTTGAAATTGGGGGGATATCCCTCCATTCCTGTGAACCCTTGCTGAAATGGATCTGGTCCACTGCATTGTTGTGGTTGGGGCAGTTGTTTGGTATGGTTGTAATATTGTTTGCCTTTTAGGTCTCTTCCAGCCTAGTAACCACGTTCTTGATATAGCCCTGGATGCTCCTCTTCCATCAACATTTGGGGTCCATGGTTTCTCTATGGATCCAAGCTTATGAACATTTACGATACATATAGGGCATTTAACGTACGCTTTCATCCAAAGCGAATTACAACAGTTTATACACAGTGATGGGGGACTCAACCATTCAAGGCTTGAGCATCAAGGGTTAGGTGTCTTGCTCAGGCACACGATAGCTTCACTATTCGAGGCAATTTGTTACCAATTGAAGAACAAAATCTTAGCTTTAGCGTACAATCAGATGCTCTCATATATAAATCATTCATTGAAGAAACACAATATATAGCTTAATCGATGCTCACATGAGTAGGTTACCTGTTTTAGACTGCATACCTTGGATGTATATCTCCTCACTGGAAAGTTCAGCAATAGAAGTTCTCAGTGCTTGAGCTGGTGTCATATGCAGGAATTTAGACCGTGTCTGTCTGGGAAATGGCGTGTTATCTGGCTGACTGGTCTGGCTTGCCAAATATTGAGTAAGAATAAAATCAAGGTGTAGTTTCCTAGTCTTTAGTTTCAAACATACCACAGAGCCCAGGCGCTTTGTTCATTACGTAACATTTTTCAGCTCAAATTCAAAGCGATTTAAAATAACTGTATTCAACCATTAAGATACAAGAATCATTCGAGTACATACAATTCATAAAATAAGCCATGTGGCACATTTTAGAAACGAAATATAGATTGTTTTTAAGAGATTAATGCATTGGCCAATAGCCAGATGGGATTTTATTGAGCGGCAGATTTAGCACCCTGGTAGTGGGGGAGAAGGAAGCCTTTTGCGAAGCGGCCGGGCTGGGGGTGTAATCTTTGACCATGTTCTGGATGAAGGATGAGCCTTTCGCAGCACGGTTGGTAAGTACCAGTGACTTGAATCGTATTCAAGGAGCCCCAAGGGAAGGGTGCGGAGGAGCGGTGTAGTGTGGGAGAACTCGGGTAGGCGGAAGACCAGCTGGGCTGCTGCCTTCTGGATGAGCTGCAGAAGTTGAATGGCAGACCAGACAGAAGGGAGTTGCAGTAGTCCAGACCCGAGATGACGCTAGCCTGGACGAAAACCTGCGTGGCCTTCTGGGTGAGGAAAGGACGTATCCTCCAGAAGTTGTGGAGCATAAATCTGCCGGAGCAGGTTGCAGCAAAGGACATCTGGTAATCCAGTGTCACACCCAGGTTCAGTTTGAGCCACACACAACAGTTCTGTACCGTAGAGTTCTCTACATGGATGGAGAAGTCGTTGATGGGAGATGCCTTCCCTGAAACGAAAAGCATCGATCTCGTTCAGACTGAGCGTCAAGTGGTGTTTCGAAAATCCACGAGATGTCGGCTAGACACTCGGATTTAAAGCTGGCACCTGGTTTCATCTGTCCTCTGCATAGCTGTGGTAGGAAGTGCCATGAGAGTGAATCCCAGAACCCAGTCACTTGGTATATAGAGAGAAGATGATGGGACCCAGAATAGAATCCTGAGGCTTGTTGGGCTACACGGTTCAGATTCTTTCATGTGAGAAGGCAGAGTGCAGAGCCTGAGACCCCCAGTCTGGTGCTTTTCTAGCAGTGTGGAGTTTATCTGAATGCAAGGAGGGCCGCCTCCATTGAAAGGGTTTATTGGTGATGGTTAAAGAGTTGGGTAAAGACGTCACACAAGTGTTTTCGAAATCAATGGATGGAGAGAGACAAGTCTGTAATTCTTAACATCAGATGGGTTTGGTGTGGGTTAATTTTTATGGAGGGTTCACTGCTGTACGATTTTTCGGATAACAACCAGTTATCAAAGAGGTATTGATGAGATGGGTAAAGAAAAAAAGGATGGTAGCCATACACTGAAGGTAGTTTGTGGATAGGGTTGAGATGGCAGTTGGTATGAATTGACCACGGGTGGAGCTCAAAGGGATAGTGCTAGAAAGAAAAAATTAGTGCTGAAGAGGTGGAGAGGACAGGTGTTGGATGAAATTTGTAATTTTTTTAAGATGGGGTAACAAAATTCCTCTGGAGGAGTGAAATGAGGGAGCGGGTGGATGAAGGAGGAGAAATAAGATGGACATAACGATTTTGGGGGTTGGATTTGGTAGTTAGAATTTTAGATTGTAAGAAAGAGCTTTTAGCTGCAGATAAGATGGTAGAAAAGAGGAGCGAAGAGAATAATAAGCAAGAACATTGTCAGGGGGCTTGGATTTGCACCTTGTCTCTCAGCCACGTGTAATGGCCCCGTCAGCACTCTGCTTGCTTGTGCCTGCCAGTTGGATTAGGGTAGAGAAGAGAGAATAATGTCCATGGAAGAGATGCGAAAGGCATGAGTGAGAAGGAGTCATTTGAGAGGAGAGCTGATAGGATATATGAAGCGAGAGAGGGGGGGAGAGTTGCTGCGTACAGTGAAAGAATGTGTAGAAGCGGGAGGTGGTTCGACATTTGGAGAGGTGAAAGTGATATGAAGAGGCAATGCAGAAAGGTCAGTGGCAGAGCCATTCCTTGTGGTAGTTTGACCAGCTCTCTGCGTTGTGGGGGGGGAGGGATTGATGGAAGAGAACAACTACTGAGATGATAACTTGTGTCTGGATGTTGAAATCACCGAGAAGCACCAGCGGGGGGCCCTCTTCGGGGATGTTCGGTAGGAGGACGTCTAATTCCCATGGAGGACCCGGTGAGCGATAGAGATCAGCAATGTATAATTTCACCTGGTAAGTTACAGACACGGACTGAAATTCGAAAGGCGTTGAAGGTGTAAAGAGAAATCTTTTATTAGTTGGGTTATTGGAAGATACCTAAGGAACCAGCCCCATGGGGAACAGGTTTCTAAAGGGAATGTAGGCGATTCAAGAGAAAATGTAAACCAATCAGCATCTGCTTTGCCAATGGCCGGCCGCATTCGTTCTGATGCTGATTGGCTGCCTTGCTCCATCGGTGTCCCTGGCCAGCATGAAACTGGCAGGGCAGGTTTGACAGAACTAAATCTGCACGTGAAAGTAGTCCTTTGTTTTAGCTTCCCTTGGACGAGTTTCCGCTCAAAGTTAATCATATTCCTTTGATTGATTCCAGAGAGGACACAGTACAGCAGGTTATACTTTGAGTGAGGAAAGGCATTTGATACTTAATAATATACATATAAATGCATTATTCTTTAAGGGCACACAGAACAAGTTAATTACAAGATGGGGGATGTTTTTTTCTTTTTGTATTGATATAACATTGCCTATATTTAATGATGAAAGGCCAGTAAATCAATGAAAGGTCAGCTTTAGCAAACAAAAACATGTCCTGCATCAAGCCAGCAGTGACTCGATTGGAGAGTAGATATTCATGGCGCCACAGAAACCCACAGCAATATATATCCTATTCAAGTAGCCCCACGTTCAGCGTGCAGTATCTGGACATCTTCAGTCATCGATCCATTATATTTATAGACCTGTCTTTTGTACCCATAATCAGCTGTGTTTGTCGTTTGGGTTCCATGTAACCTCCATCTCCAATTCCAGCACTGTTCTCCTGAATGACCTCCACTTGTCTCTTATCTTCCAGTTAAAGCCATCATCGATCATGAGACCAAGAACGGTATTCCTGTAATCGTATTATGAGCGTCTTCTCCCAGGTAAGGACATCATTGTTTAGCTATTTCAGTCTTTGTTCTAATTTTGGGGTCAGAAAGTAGCAAGACTGTGAATGTGATCCTGGTTTCAGCCTCCATTGTTGCCTTCTTCCTTCTCTCTGTCTCCCCCTCTGTGGGTCTCCACTATCTTTTTCTCTGTCTCTTTCAGGGGGGGAGCCCTCTCCATTTAGACTGCCCAGATGTGTCGGCAGCAGTTGGCTGGTGCTTTGTCACTGAGCTACAGGCTACCACTCCAAAAGACCTTCCCACAGGTACCACACACCTCCTCCTTTTTATCTTTGGAAGTCAGAATAAAGTATATCTCCTTGGCCCACACATTATTGTACTTTTACCGCTAAACTGTCCTCGTGTGCCAAGAGAGGATTCAGACACGTCCTCCAGGTCCCATGTGGCATCCAGAACCCTCTTACCTAAGAAGGGCAACCCTAGTGTCAGGCCGGCCCTGTCAGAGACTCATGTGCCCCCCCCCCCCACCACCATGCAGGCGGCAAGCAGCAGCGGCAACAAGAACACGCATCCTGCAGTGCCTCAGAGAGACGGACCTGATGGTGTCGGAGCAGGCTGGAGCACCAACGTACAAGAAGCTGAAGAGCATTGGGAATCACGACTAGATCTCCTTCAGAACCAACCATGGGTTCGTCGACAGCTGCTGTCCACAGGTGTGTGTGTGTGTGTGTGTGTGTGTGTGTGTGTGTGTGTGTGTGTGTGTGTGTGTGTGTGTGTGTGTGTGTGTGTGTGTGTGTGTGTGTGTGTGTGTGTGTGCGCGTGCGCATGATGGCTCCCACGCGTATCCTGCGTCCATTTGGGGTGTTGGTCCCTATGTGCAAGATGCAATATAGACATGACCAGTAGGGGCAGTATGGTATGTAACAGGGTCAGGGGTCAGCACATCAGCAGTGACAACAACGGCAAAGGAGAGCCTTTGCGGTCGCTCTTTCTGCCTTGCTCTCACAATTACTACATAGTAACCTCCTTTAGTATCCCCATATTCCTTTTCTACGTAAGGCAAATTTGAATGTTTCTTTAGTGGGCCCTCTTGTGGAATCTCCCAGTAACACTAAATGTACATGGGTGAGAATGTACCTTTCAAGACTCGGCCCGGATTGCATGGTTAAAAACACAAGTGTACCTCCAGCTTTAAAGCAATAGATCAATGAATCTAAATATCTTCTCTCTCTCTTCTGTTGCAGGAGATGGCGGCTGTAAAGGATTATTTTGAGAAGCGGTTGCCTTGACTCTCTCTCTCTCTCTCTCTCGCTCTCGCTCTCGCTCTCTCTGTCTCTGTCTCTGTCTCTGTCTCTGTCTCTGTCTCTGTCTCTGTCTCTGTCTCTCTCTCTCTCTCTCTCTCTCTCTCTCTCTCTCTCTCTGGAGTTATGACCCTTGCACAGAAGAATATTAATATGGGATGTCTCATTGCATCTACAATTCCGGTACTAAAACCTAATTTTAAATCAAATCTAAAATAGGACATATCTGTATTTTGATTGTGGAGGAAAAATAAAATGAGGCCAATTTCATTGGTTCAATTATCTTGTCCTTAAACTTTCTTTCGTTGGAAATGTATTCCTTTGCATACACCTACAATGTACGTCAGGCATGATAGGATATTTTGATTGAGATACTCCGCCATTTTGAGAATTCTTGGAGAACAGAGTTGTATGTATCCTAAATCAACGTAAATATACTGTTTTTTCCACGTCTCGCATAAAAAACTCTGCGGCAGTTGCAACAAAACGTCTGACTAATGCACATGAATAACCAAACAATGACGAATAAACCAATGCTAGAAACATAACCCCACATTCCTATGGTACTATAGTATTATTGCCTATGATTACGTTAATGCCTGATTGCGCCATAAACTGCAAACACATTTGTCCACAGTTGTAATTATTTGGTATAAGGAAGTTCCAGATACCTTTGCTTAAAACCTGTAACGGACATACCTATGCGTTCTGTGGCGTAGGTAATCGCACGTTATGATAAAATCACTTTTTCACACGACGGTCTGCGGTTTCCATGGAGACGGAGGAGCCTGGTGACGGTGGCAGAGAGAAGGACCCTTTGCAAACGTCTGTCAGTGTCTATCATAGACAATGACCGTCAGTCACCTACCACACTTCCATTACGAAGCAGATGAGTAGGTTCACCAGCAGGTTACTTGCACACCACATAGCAGCTCAACGGGCAGATTCAGGACACTTACCAGAGCCAGTGGGTTCTCAATTATACGCAACAGAAGGCACGTCTGAAGTATAGGCCTGGGGCCCTGATCTCAACTAAATTTCAAGTCAGTCTATTTACACCCGTTGCACATAATTTTTGCACTGGGATCATTATTTTTTTCATCCGCTATTACTTTACTGCATCTTCGTACAGGATATTGTTTTATACGTTTTAGTCTCTGTTCATGGATAGTGTAGGTAGGCCTTTTTACAGGCCATTTTATATTGGGTTTACTGCTATTGTATTTTTATTGTAAGAAATTGAATTGTTGTATTGCGCTTCTGGGTGCCTCAATTTCCTTAGGGCTTAATTAATTGATCTAGCTATTACGTTATCGAACTAACTAATTCCACGCCCATCAATAACTAACGACCAATGGGAAGCAGCAAGGCGGATCCTTCTATTTGGTCATCGAGTCTGGTCTAGTCCCGTCTATCACTGCCCTTCGCCATTTTGAGTGAATCGTCGACCTACATTATTGAACTCAGAGAAAGCGTCGATTTCCGTGACAATTCCCCTCGTATCCAGCGTTTCGATTTTAACCATACGATAACTCGAGACATAGCAAATGTCTCGAGATAGATTCAATAGGAATCGCGGCGGAGGAATGAACAACTTTCAGCAACGCAGGGGTGGCGGCCCCGGTGGCCCAATGCGAGGAGGACTGATGGGGAACCCACATTTCAGGAATCACCCTTTCGGGAACCAGAACCGAGGCGGACCCATGATGAGTAACAACTTCAATAAGCCGCCGAACGGTAACCAGGGACTACAGACCTCTCCGCAGAAGCCACAACAGCCCCAGTCCACTCCGATCATCCCTCCTCCGTCACCAGGCCCGGCTCTAACGATGAAAGGCCCGATACAACAGCAGAAGGAGCAACAACAACAACAAAAGGACCAAGAGCAAAAGGAGCAACAACACCAGAAGGAGCAGCCACAACAGAAGGTTCCCACTAACGTGACCCCCGTACCCCAACCGAAGATCTCGTCGCCTCCTCCGAAACCGAACATTTCATCCCCTCCACCCAAGCCGAATATTTCGTCGCCTCCACCGAAACCGAACCTCTCTTCGCCCCCACCCACCCAGGCCAATAGAAATCTGAACCAGCACCAGCACCCGAAACCTCAGATGAACAGTTATAATGGCCAGCAGCAAAGGCAGATGAGCCACCAAGGCCACAAGCAGTCTCCACAGATGAACAGACCCAGGCCCCAGCAGCAGGTGCACAAGGAAGATAGTGGACCAGAAGGTGGACACCCCACGGTTCGTTCTGGTTTTATGCTATTAAACATCGACATGCTATCGAATATACTGTCCTCTAACACTGCTTATATTGTCACTGTCGAAGTTTGTCGCTTTATACGGCTTTAGTATCAAATATGGTTGTTTTATATTGGTGCTATATATTTGTTGTGGATAGCTAATCAGACAGCACGCAGACAGAGGTTTGTGTCAGATGGAAACCGTGATGAATTGTAAACTCGGAGTAGCACTTATGGGCGGTGTTTGACAGGAGGGTTGCTTTAACGACGTGCAATCTTCTGTAGATGCCCGTCAACGCCGCCGGTGGCACGTCTTGTGACTACAGACAAACGCCCCCAAAGATACTCCGCCATCTTGTGTCAAAAACAGCTGTCGTATCGCATCGGTTATCGTCTAATCTACACAATGTAAAATCTTTAAGACAGCTTCGCCCCCACCCTGTCTAAATATTTTAAGATTGATATTCACCTGTAGTTAGAGTTAATTACAGTGTTTGGGACGGATATATTCATATGTAGGTCAAAACTCACCTGTCACTCAACCGATTCGGAATGGGGGGGGGGGGGGGTACACGTGACTGCATACAAATGTGTCCACAGACATAGTGACTAATGTATGATAGTAAACATTATTGGCCCTTAACACTAACATTCAGAAACAACACTGCATCAAAAGGATATTGGCTTTAGCAACACCAGTAGAGGCATATACTTTTCCCTGAACTTTTAAACGTTGCAAACGTGCAAAACATAATTATATATTTATGTGGCATTCGGTCCAATGCTTCATATATATCTGTGGCATTCAGTAGGCCAATGCTGTGGTAAAGTATGACCAAGTGTTTCTTTCTGTTCAATTAATATAACTTTATCAATCCCCTGTAGGAGAAATTTGTTAATCTTTGTCCCTATAAAACAATAATGGTAAAAAAATTAATACAAAACATGACGTAAGTAAGTAAAACCGTCCAATCTGAAGGCTCTACTTAACCGCTCCCCCTACTCACTTCCACCAATGCAAAGCGAACAGAACTGAGTAGGGGAGGGCGTAAATGCAACGCAAATTCAATGTGAACATGTATGACATTTTACATTTAGGGCATTTAGCAGACGCTTTTATCCAAAGCGACTTACAATAAGTACATTTGTCATAAGAAGTGCATCAATATATCGCTGTCGGTACAGAAAGGTTGTTCATAGAACCAAGTGCAAGTACCACAATCGCTAGGCTAATCAATTCCCCGTGTTACAGCCATGATAGCAGTTGCTACACAGTTAAGTACTATAATGCAATACAATACAATACAATACAGTGTACAATGGTGGCCAGAAGGGGGGGGTGGCTATGCAATGCCGAGGTGCACTCTGAACAGGTGAGTCTTGAGTCTTTTTCGGAAGATGTGAGCGACTCTGCGGTCCTGAGAGCGGCAGGGAGCTCGTTCCACCACTGAGGTCCCAAAACCGAGAAAAGTTGTGACTTTGCTGAACGGCCTTTGCTAGCTCTTAGCGATGGCGGTTCCAGACGTCCAGCTGAGGTAGTTGAGCGGAGGGATCGAGCTGGGGTGTGAGGCTTTAATAAAATCCCGAAAGATTTAGAAATTCCGCCACACTTTTTTTTTTTAATGTGTCTCCAAAAGAGGGCATGTCCGGGAAAAGCGGACGTCTGGTTACCCTGCGTACGGGAAACTCCTTTGATTCCTACCTGTTCCACTGTTAAATAGCGGCCTAAATTGGTGGGGGCTATCCTGGTCATTTCTCTGCGTGAGAAATACGTGTGGTGTGGTGTGAACGTGTGCATGGGTTGAATTGCGTGTGTCTCACGCCGAGCCCTGCCTTGTTTTTTATTAAGATATGTAAGTATTGGTTATGGTAAATGTTGATGGTTCTTTTGAATACTTCATGAATGCTGACGTGCTTTTTAACAATTCTGCAGGAACTCAAAGCAACTTTATCGTTGCTTCTCAAACCCGGTGAGAAGACCTACACCCAGCGATGCCGTCTGTTCATTGGTAACCTGCCCAACGATATCAGCGATGAGGAGTTCAAGAAACTGTTTGCCAAGTATGGAGAGCCAAGCGAAGTCTTTATTAACAAGAACAAAGGCTTTGGATTCATTCGATTGGTAAGGTCATAGAGATTCAATTATATTCTGGTTACATTTTTTTTTTTTTTTTGTGCAGGGTCATTTCCAAATTGTCTCATCTCATTCTTGTGTCGATTGTAGGAGTCGAGAGCGCTGGCAGAGATTGCTAAAGCCGAACTGGACGACACGCCCATGAAAGGCAGGCCACTGCGTGTGCGATTCGCCACACACTCTGCGGCCCTCTCGATCAAAAACCTTTCGCCCTTCGTCTCCAATGAGCTCTTGGAAGAGGCCTTCTCCCAGTTTGGCATGGTGGAGAGGGCGGTCGTCATTGTCGACGACCGCGGCCGTTCCTCAGGCAAGGGCCTTGTCGAGTTTGCCTCGAAACCAGCTGCCAGGAAGGCCCTTGACCGCTGCAACGAGGGCGTTTTCCTGCTCACAACGTAAGTCAAATTCTGGGATTTATTGAAATGCGGAAAAACAATTCCACGTCCATCTTGGCCACGTGAGAAATTGAATTGGTTCCATTTGTCTTGCCCCATTATTCATATATTTATTCTGTCTTCTGATCCCACAGTTCGCCGCGGCCAGTGGTTGTCGAGCCCCTGGAACAGTACGATGACGAAGATGGCCTCCCAGAGAAGCTGGCCCAGAAGAACCCCAGATACCAAAAGTAAGGGAATTTAGAAAACAATCAGGTCATGTGCCTTTTCGTTTTTGTGTTTGGGTTCGCTTATGGCCAGGTGCACAGCGATGTGTTGATTAGGGCTATTTTATGCAAATGTCAACCATCCCAATCATGGTTTATTGACCATCAGATGGTCCTTGTGAGGTGGGTGGGGGATGAGGGTTGGAGATTGGAAATGTCTTAGTTGAACCATAATGTACTTTCTGGTGAGTGAGTGAAATGTATCTGAAAATAAATACTTTAAATTCTTTAAAACCAAAGTTGGATCATCACTGTTATACGTATTCTGAGATTTTTAAGTGAGCCATGAATCCAAATAGTTTGGAAACTGCTGATCTAATCTTTTAACTCGCCACAAGGGAGCGCGAGGAGCCACCCCGCTTCGCCCGGCCGGGGACCTTTGAGTTTGAGTACTCCAAGCGCTGGAAGTCCCTGGACGAGATGGAGAAGCAGCAGAGGCAGCAAGTGGACAAGAACATGCGTGAGGCCCGCGAGAAGCTGGAAAGTGAGATGGAAGATGCCTTCCACGAGCACCAGGCTAACCTCCTCCGCCAAGGTCAGCGTTGATCCGATTGTGTAACACCGGTGGTCTAGCGAGACTGGTTTAAGCTGGTCATTGTCTATATTTAATGTGTATCTGTATCTGTTTGAAACGCAGAGACCTTTTGGTTCATTATTAGGTACTTCAGCATATGTGGATATTTCGTAACCTTTGTGACCAGTCTCTGTTCGAGTCTTATTCCAGAATCGGTGTTGTGTCAGGTGTCTTGTTCACCTACATTGGCAAGCTTAACCAGGCTGCTGGTACCGCAGGGTGTTAATTGAGTGGTTCTTGGGTCTTCAGACCTGCTGAGGAGACAGGAGGAGCTGCGGCGGATGGAGGAGATGCACAGCCAGGAGATGCTCAAGAGGAAGGAGATGCAGATCAGGTGGGCATGATGCAGTTTCATCTTGGTATCGGCATTGAGCTTCTGTTGGGACAGCATGCTAGAGATTGTAACAGATTCCGCTTTACAATATTCCTGGATATAAAATTTTTGTGTCATTATTCGAATCATGGATCCATCCAGTTCCCATTCTTAGTACCAACACTAAATGTTGATGTCTCTTAATAAATTCAGAACCTGTGCACCATTGACAGAACTACTAGTTGCGTTAAGCTTGCTGTGGGTGTCCCCTGCTGCCTGTCTAGTCGTCCTCGAGGTCTTATTGATGTGGTTTCTCTTGAGCAGGCAGGAGGAGGAACGTCGCCGGCGAGAGGAGGAGATGATCCATAAGAGGGAGGTGGAGGAGCAGATGAGGCGCCAGCGTGAGGAGAAGTACAGGGGCGTGGGCAACTTCATGGAAAGCGTGAGTCCACCTCCTTGGCATCAGGAATTATAACTCCTAGTGAAACCTAAAACCACATGACGGCCTAAGTTTGAACTTGGAATCCGAGTATGTGTTTGACGAATGGACTTTTGGTAAGAAGTGTGTTTTACTTACTTTTCATGTTTTACTTTATTCTTGTAGAGGGAACGCGATATGAGAATGAATCAAGGTGGAGCCATGGGCCTGGCAGGTGAGTAATTACTGAATATTTTCACATGGGCCAACATTTTAGTCCATTTTATCCAATATCGTTTATGAATCACTATTTGGCACGCATATCCTACTTTTGCATACTGTAAAGTGGTAATACATAACATTTCAGGTAGCTTGTAGCTTAATTTTACCTTGACAAAGTTGAATCAATAAGGATTTCAATAATGTGAACAATAAAATCACATCCCGTTACTGGTGTAGTCTACAAAAAGGAATTGCGGGCCGGGCCCCCATCCTATAATGTCCTTCAGGGGGAAATTTTCCCAACATCTTAAAAATACATTGTTTATTATATAAGCAGACCAGACAAAGAGGCAGACAGACATGCTAGACAGATTGTTTGAAGGTATGCATAGAGATGAAGGACATTGTTATTAGTAAGGCTACCCCCTTATATTTAACTGACCTTTTCTATGATCAAAAAACGGCTTTGTTGACCAAGGTTTTGTAAGTTTCCAAGTCGCATAAAAAAAGAAAGAAAAACATGGAAAGTGTTGCTACCGAACACAACGGTGGTCATAACATGTTGAAGTTAATAAGCTTCTTTCCCTGCTGTTTATATAGCTTAGTAGGCTGCAGAGTGAAAAACCGAGTCAAAAACCTGCCTTCAATGAAGCCCTTAGGGGCAGTTTCTGACATTTTCCTTTTTGTTTTTCCTCTGAAATCTGTTTTTCCAAATGTGTGACATGTAGTCATGTCGTCCTTGTTAGACATGCCTTTTGGCTCTCCAAACCAGAAGTTCCCCATGGGTGGACTTGGCTTTGAGGGACAGCAGGGTGGGATTGGAGGACCCTCTCCTGGAGGCATGATGCCCAACGAAATGGTAAGGTATCCCGCTCCTGGGAACATCCGTAGTTACCAATAGCAACTCTGGCTATGTTTCTCCTTGCTGGGAGAAGATGTTGGCAGCAGAAGATATTGTTTTTGTTGAATAAGCCCTGCAGGCCAAGCACGGCCAGGGGTCTGACATAGCCTTGACATCCGGTGGTGGATCTGCGGACGATCCCGGGGGAGCGCACTCCCAGCGGTTTTGCCGATGTGTTTTTACCAGGTATTTCAATGGCCAGGCAAGCCCCCCTCAGTTGCTATCCTGTGAGAGCTTACTTCTTTATTGCCCAGTCAAGTAACAGTCAACCTGCACTAAAACTGATCGTTTCAGGGACCTCTCTCTTCAGGGTGAAATGATACAGTCTGTAGACCAGCTTTTGAAGGGCTCTGCTCACTCTCATAAGACCCCGGTGTCTGTGTAGTAGGTCGCTATTGCAAGTCCTGTCTTCTCTGAGCCAGACAGGCACTTTCTCTGGCAAGACAAAATGACGTCTCTAAGGATAACATTTTGTATTTTTATTTTGTGTCATTTTTTGGGAGTTGTTAAAGCGCTGACCTCGGGGCCAATATATTGTTACTCGTGGGGTGTACATGAAGAACTTTGTAGCGGTTTAGGTTGGCAACGTTGAAGTCCTTTTGCAAAACTGCTTTTTGTGTAATAATGCGGGAATGTTTTGAATATTCTGGAGAGGTAACCTCTTCATTTCCACCCAAGGAACTTTTTTGGAAGCAAGCAATCAAGGTTTTAGTGTGGGTTGACTGTTTGCTGGTGTTTTAAAATACGAAATGAGCAAGTGTTATTGAACTGCTGGGGAGCTAAGCTGAGCCATGGTGCATTCCCTTCTCATGTACCTGTAGTACTATACTGGACTTATGATGATCTCTGAAGATCAAATTGAGCCTCAAGATCTGTGCTCTTGAACATATCCGAATGCTACATTGCTGGTCTACAATTCACATTAGCTACAACAAGGATTAAGCTAGTGATGAAACTGTATGAACATTTATCACGGTGTTCTTTAAATGTGCTGAAAATGTTCACACAGCACTGATACCCACACCGAAATCATTTCACCAAGACTCCTATTGAAATACACAAATACAATTAGCCTTACTATGCATGCCTTGTTTGCATAAACATTAAAAATATGTAGCTAATGCCTCGTTAACATGAAAGATGGTCAAGACTTTTGCAGCGATTTTCTTTCTGCATGTTCTGCAAACATTGTGACCATCTTCGAGTTTGCCGAGTTACTGGCCTTTTGCCAGGATGTTTTTAAGTTGCATGCACACGGTTTATATGAGAATCTTTTTTTGGAAATTAATATTAGACTGCCATCATCTGACAATATTTCAAATAAGACCTGGACATTGGACTACACCATCCATTTTCTCACGTGCATGCTTCAGAACTGAACCATGGTATTGGATTACGATATCAGACATTTTCTGACTTATTTATTTTGTTCAGAAAATCTTGATTTTGATTTTTTTTTTTATCTACGGCAAAAATCGACTCCCTCCCTCCCCAATTTTCTGTCCAATTAGCTTTTTTACACTTTCTTAAGGCTGAAACACACTTTGTGTAGAGCACAAACCTTTCTTGCGTCCTTGGCAACCTGGGGGCCATATTGAGGGACCACTCACACTACGCCATCTGTGCCGTGCCCGAGTCCGTTGGACACCTGTACCGTACTCAAGTACGATTGCCCCCCCTCCCCCTGCTGTGCCGCTGGTCTGTGCTCACACTGGGCAATCTCAACTGGGCCTGAGTACGGTTGCCTCTTGTACATACGTCATTACGTCGTAATATGTCATCACCAAGCCTCGGCTGCTTAGTAGAACAACAATGGAGGACAACACATTGAACACATTTGACACTTTACTGACTTTGTTGCTTATTTGGAGCCTTTCCACTCAGGTACAGCCCTCACTGAGCGTTTTTATACTGCCAAATATGCCGTTTTATGCACGCCTTTTTCGAAGCACGGTCTGTGCTTTTACGCTCCCCGAGGTAAATTGCCTGCTTGAGCTAGAACCCCAATTTACCCTCCCGGACCCTGAACACATTGGCGGTTTATTGGGTTTCATTCTGTTGTAAATGCGACGGCTCCGCGGTTCCGGGGAGGGGGGCTTGGGTAGAGGTGTTGCTGCGCTGTCTCCACAGAGCAACCGCTTGCCGTCGTGTAAAGGGGTAGAAGGGTCTCATGGACTATGCGTCATCCAGCTCAGGTTGCGTATCCGTGCGTGTGCACGTGTCGGCTCATTAGCATCTGTACCGTGGCCTGAGCACACCTCTCCGAAGTCTGCTCAGGCCACGTAATTGAACTGTACTTGAGTACGGTTGGGGTGCTCACACTAGCCAAACGATCAAGACTTTAGGGGCACACTAGGTGTCAAACGGACTTGGGCACGGTACAGATCGCCTAGTGTGAGTGCGCCCTGAATCCCGGATGGACTCACTCATGAAGTCCACTTAAATCGATCATTGAAAGACAAAACTGCGGTTACGCAGTGAGCTGTGAAAGTGCTCTTCGAGTAACAATGGAGCGGATTGAAAGCTGATGCGCTCTGCCTATGAGCTTTGGTGTGTTTCGGCCTTTAGGAAACATGCCATTTTGCTTGCGAATAAAAACAATGGAATGACGATGCATTTAATTTGCATATAGGCAAACAACGGCCACAACACTACCACATCTATTGAATGTCATGGCTGTAAAAAGTTTCTGCAAGGAAGTATTCCAGGTTTTTTTTCTCCATTGATAGTCTCAAGGGGTTGCCACTTTTTAAGCGTACCCAGAGATATGAATTTGGACCTAGGCTTTCTTGGATAGGTTCTCAGTCCACCGCCAACGGCCTTCTCAAATGATAAAGGTGCAACACATAGGCAAATTGACATACGTTATATGTAGCTTTTGGCCAAGCAATAAATTAGGGACATTCTGATACGTTGATATTCTTGGCAGAGGTATTTAGATTTTTTTTTTTCCTGCAAAGGTCACTGAGACTGAAGCTGGATCCATTTGAACGGTGTTGTTTGATTTGTCCTTTCCCAAGGCACTAGTCTGGATGGTTTGCGAATAATGGGAAACAAACGACCATCACATCTGAAAAGTCTTTGTGCTTAATGTCCATTTGTGGTGTTTGATTTCATGTGCTGCTGACGTACTTGTGTTCCATCATGTCTGGGGTCAATTTCTGCCAATTATCAATTGGTTGACTTCTGGCACTGTTACAGTACTTCCACTGATTGAATAGTTTGATACATTTCCTGCCAGTTGGCAGTAAATGCATGTAGATGCACCATTAAGATTAGTTTACTTCGTCAGACTTTTTTGGGAAACATTCATTGAAAAGTAAGCTTTATTGAGATCTTTTTTGGTAGCAAATATTTTCATTCATATTTTCATTAACTGCATCCAACTGCACACATTTAGGGGGGAAATTCACATTTGGTGGTATATATATCTCGTGAAATGTAACATTTGCTCGTTCACATCTGGGGGGGGGGGGGGGGGGGGAGAAGGAGCATACATCAAGTCACCTTTTTTTGTATTGGTAGTTCAATGTTTTTCTATTTTGAGGTGCCAGCATTGAGGCTGGTAGATCCATCTGGCATGCACTGGAGTCCCACGCTAGGTAGGCACTGACTAACGAAAGCATTACCCTTTCTTCCTTCTCCGTATGTAACCTGTGGCACCTGTGGATCTCCATATTGGAACGAACGGTACCTTCGGATGTGTCATCTGCCGGTTGTGTTGTAAAACTGATCTCGCTAAAAAAACAACAACCTCTTGCCACGTATGCACATACCTAAACACATACTCACTCTCTTAATGCTGCTACACTTCTGCCCCCGTGGACATGAATTGTGTGCTGTCACACTGAACATCACAATTGACCCCTTTCCCCTCGTTGCCTGAATACGAAACTGATTCCCCTAACAGCGCAATGAGCGCTTCCCCCAGGGAGGTCCAAGGGGGATGGGTCCTGGTAACCCTGGGTTTGGTAGGGTCCGAGAGGAGTTTGAAGGACCTGCCAAGAAGCCACGCTTTTAAACGCTGGCCCTGGCAGCCATTTTGCCAGCAGCGGCTGCCCTCTTTGTGTAGTTCCTCTTAGGGCAAACCTTGTTGAGTCATAAATGTTGTATTTATGTTTCCTAGTGTTTGTGCATTTTTAGCACAGCAAGTCATTTATTATCACCTAATATATGTTTTCATTATTTTAATTTGGAGTAGTAGTAGTAGTAGGGACCATGTAACTGTGGTCCGTGGTTGGTACCTATCCGACCCATATATCATTTATTTCCTTCTACACTTGTATCATGCTTTGTGAGTGGTCGTGACGTAAAAATTTTAACATTTTCTCACCTTTATATCTATGGCTGTATTCTTTTGCCATATATTTGAAGTTAAAGCATGTGATACAATAAAGACAAAAATTGGTTCCAGCACCGGGAAAAAAAATATTTAAAAATATATATTTTTAAACCAGATAAAATGTCCCACATAAGCTATCCATATCCACTCATTTCTAATTCTTAAAATGACAGGTTCGGCACAAGTCCAAAAAGAGTTCTGATGCGAGTTCCTGATCAAAATTAAATTTCTCTTAAAATAGTTGATCCTAGTATTGACGCTAGGTCAGTTACATAGCGAGGCTATGATCTGAATTTTTTTTTTCAATTTCTGTTTTATCTAGCACAGGTCTAGTTAGATCATTGCAGCTAGTCGACATGTTATATATTTTGTAGTGTTTGCATTTAAAATTTCTCATTTCCATTTTAGGGTCCCGTCTATATAAAACCATGACCCGTTGTTCAGGAGATTAAGATATCTCAATGGAAGCTAATTGAGAAATGGCATTTAATTATTGATCTTAAAGGTTGGGTATGGAATTCGCTTTTTTGGCCATTTTTGCAAAATTACTTGAAATCCTTGTCATAACCCACTTACAGCCACTGAGTTAGAAGTACTGACATGAAAATTAAACAAGTCAATCATCTGTGGAACGGGCAGGGCTCGAAAAACTCCAACCAATGATTTCCAGAGCCACCGCGTTGCATTGGACAGTAAGTACGTCAATCAAACGGTCGTACTGCACTCCCCCTCCCATGCGCGCGACCCCTTCGTGCAGTACTCGTGACCCAGAGCTCTTGACCCAGAGCAAGCTCCTGTTTGTTGTTATCCTGCGCTAGCTACTGGAACTAGTTAATCCACATTTGGACCTAGCAGTAGAAGACAATTTCCATGGCAGACAAGACACCACCATCCCCATGTTTTTTTTTTTAATGTTGCCATGTTGTTTAACGAAAACCTATGCTAGCCTGGCTCGCTCTTGCGCATCTGTGTTCGCGCTCGTGCATGATTGCGCGTCCAGGTACTTGGAATGGGTGGAGTCAGAGTCAGCGTTGAAGGAGAGGGGGTAGGACCATTTGAGTTGTGTATTTTCAAAATCTGCTGACGTTTCGCAAATCCCATACCCAACCTTTAACTATTTGAGGTGTATCCTCTTCGATAGGTACCTGTGCACGTCCCTTATAAAATAATATACTAAATCAGACATGTTCCAAATATCTATAAAAAGAAATTATTTTGTCAGCAGAATCTGCAATTCTTTTGGCTGATATTCATAGATTTCTCCCTGGAACAACTTTGCATCAATCAAACTTCCTTTGGTACTCTTATCTGGAGTTGCTAAATGTGAAATGTATACTAGAACCAAATGCCAATTATTAACTATAATTGAGACTTGAAGACACTGGTGCATTCATGTTGAATTGTCTAAATTTTAGATAATTTTGGGGAATCTTAACATAAATGTCTAAACGATCATCATCTTGCAACAATTGTAAAAAGCTGCGGCTTTTCCTTGGGCAATTCAATATTGTTGGTGTGTAATTCAATGTTTCAGCCTTGCTTGAAAGAAGGCAAACCTCACAATGTGAATCATATATACAGCTTCATAGGGAAGCAGCAGAGGTGCTTAAGTGAACTGCCTTAGACAAGAAAGACATTGTTACATTTGACTCTCAATCAAACCAAGTGATGACATATTTGCCGTCATGTTAGAATAGGACAACCCTTATGCCCTTCACAAGTCTGAATAAATGTATTGAACTTTATCATTGAGCCTCGAATGCTTGTTTGTGTTGCTCTGGTTAACACCCTCAAGTGAGTGTTTGAGTAATTGTTCTATTTTACTTGAGACTAACTGCATCCATGTGGGAGCCTTGCTTCAGGCAATTAGATCTGATTAAACCATTATTATTGGTGGGAACGATTGTGGGGGTCAAAAAGCACTGCAAAAGTATTTGATCAATCAGTTGTAAGAACATTGGCTTTGATGCCAGCTTACTTTTGAGGTGATTTACGAATTTCTATGACATATCAAGAGCGATGTTTGCCACAGCTGTGTAGTTTCGATTTTCTTAACAGCTGCTATTCGTCTGTAGCTTACTCTTTCTTTACAACTTTGTGAAGTGAATTCAAGTCTTGTGTTACTGAAGACTTGCACCAAGTCTCTATATTAGAGCATTGTGGTCATGCCCAATCAGCTGTTGAGGAAGAAGTTTGCTTACTTATGGCAAGACTTGTAGGAAACACCAGACCCGAGTTGGGTTGTTAAAAAATTGATAATTATTAAACGCCTAATTCATTTCATAATAAGATCATGAGCACTAATTCCCTTTTTTTTATATTTTATTATTATTGAGGTCAAATGGCAGAACTATTTATTCAAACATACATTTAAGTTAGGATATTATGTTAAATATATGTATTTTAATACCATACCATAAAATATTATTTATTGCACACTTCTTCTGATAGAACTATGGTATATTTTTATATGGTATGCAGAATTAATTAATAAACACGCCATTTTGAGAATGATACTTTACTAAATAAAATGTAACGGAAAATTTTCGCTTTTGCTCCTAGGCATCAAATATTTCCTCCCAATAGTTGACATTATTCAAGATCCAACCAATTAAAACTTTTTATTATTCATTATCATTTCCAAATTGTCCCTCGGTGGTTACATATATCGCATGAAACTAAAATACGGATTTTAACATTTTAAGATCTTGAAGAAAATATTCATATTGAGAAATAAGAGGATTTTAACAAGAGCATATTTGGGCAAATATGACCAACCTTTTGCCTTGATAGGCTTTAGAATCTGGATAAGATGTACAATCCTTTGTGTAAAACATAAATGGACCATGGAGGATGACAAATATCAAAAATACTCTTAATCCAGATAAAAAATAAGAAATTGCTTAAATATATCTTTACGTTTCATGTTATGTCTGTTTTGGTGTCATGTACATTCTTTTTTTTTGACAGGTTTGATCATCATAAAAGATTGGAATATCAAAAGCGAGTTTCCAAACCAAGTCCTAATTGCTACATTTTGCTACTCCTTTTAGAAAGAAGAATTGAGGAAAGCTGTGGGCAGTGTTTGGTTAATGGATATCCCCAAAGACCCACAGGGCAAAGTCATATATTTTACGTTTACCAAATACTTTTTAGGGGATAAAAGCTGTACCGCAGCTCGATGTAGTGTTTTGAGAGATGCAAACACTTTGCTGACAATATTATGTTGCTTTACCTTTTTAACAGTAATATACTTTACATTATCGCACCATATTCAAGACATTTCCCATATCCTAATATATCCATTTTTTTATGTTAATTATCTCAGTATTCCTAAAATGTCAACATATGTAATGCTATTAGGGATACAGGAGATCAAGAAACAACAGGAACATTTTTAGTCCTACTTTTCAGATATTCAGAAGAGCTTCAGTAGGCAGAAACTAGTGGCAGCCAGATCCATTTTATTTCCAAACTACAGTAATCTCTTACTGCTGAGAAAAGAAACAATGTGTGTGTGTGTGTGTTTGTGCGAGTGCGTCCTACATGTTTGTGGGGATCATGCGGGGTATGTTGGATAGCCGCAGTCAGCCAGCTGACAGACAGGCTGCCCCATTCCAGGGTTGAGGCCCCCCGGCTTTTGGGTTGCGTTGCGGAGGGGTACTTCAGCAGAAGTTAGTGGACAGTAGAGCCTGGACTTGTTTGCACTGCAGCCAGAGGTATGCTAACACAGATCAGCTGAACAAGTTGAAGGTAAGTGTCCATCCATGTTAAAGATATGATTTAAAAGATCCCCCTTCTCCCCTTTCACCCTACAACACTACTTAACTGCCCTCTCTCTTTCTGTCTTTCTCTCTCTTTCTTTGTGAAGTACTCTGGTCACTCTGCAAAGTGACCTATACAGGGCTTCTGGCATCACACTTGAGAAGAATGGCATCACAGTGCAGATCTCTTTTGTCTCTCTCACTTTAATTGTGTGTAACTTTGGCAATGGTTTACTGTTTCCTTGTGCAAGTGTGTGTGTGTGTGTGTGTGTGTGAGTGTTGTGGTGGTAGTTCAGCAATGGTGATGGGAGCTACAGGCTTGTATGGTGGATGGCTCGGTCACTGGCTCATGTAAGGTTGGCAACGACCGTGGTCCTTGGATTCACTCCTGTATCTCCATCGAGTCAAGTATCAAAATGGCTCCAGCGGGACTGGGAAAGCAAGCGGTTTGGTAACGGGCTGGGATCGAACGGTGAGTTGAACTATCAACTTTTCTGAGGGGGTTGTTGTTGGGTGGGCTGCTGTACTTTTTTTTTTTTTTTTTAACCCAATGTCTCACCCGAATCTGGGCTCTGCCCCTTTTCCTCAAGCTCTGTAATGTGTGTATGTGTGTTTGTGTGTTGGGGACGGAAGGGTGAGTGGGCAACATTGGTTCTCCCCCAGTACTGCACTCAAAGGATGTCCAATAACTCAAGCCACACCTCAAAAAAACCTAGCGAATGAACTGATAAATGCCAAAAGATATGAGGCAAATTTCATGGATGACTTAAATTGTATCGCCGAATTTACGGCCGGGGAAATCTATACGGACAAGGATTTCCTCAAGATTAATTTTATTCTGTTTCCCCCCGCAACCCCTCCAGTCTAACGATACTAGTGTGGAAATCTGTAGATCTTCGTGTACATAATTGTCTGACAAGTCATTATCCATCCACGAATGAGGTGATGGGGATTTGGCATATAGCCTTCTGACCAAGGTCTTCGCATTTGAAGTATTACAAATTAGGTGTTGGTTTTGCCATCCTTTTTATCACTGTGTAAAATTACAACTTGGTGCCAAAGCTCTTGCCGACGAGAACTAAACGAAAAATCTTTGAGATTGCCCAACAAGTATTTGCGCAATAAAATGCCATTTGTCGTTAAACGTCAGCATTAGATAAAATTAAGATCTTTGTTGGTATGTTCTAGTATTTGATTAACTTTGTTTTTACCCAAATAAATAGAAATTGGGTTTGTTCCGTAAAAGCCAGTCACTTCCGATCAATCAATCCATGTAAATATGGATCAGTATTGGCAAAGGTGGACAAGGGATTGGTTACAGGGCAGTGTCAAGTTCAAACTGGGAACCATCCTTGACCGATGTAGTGAAATGGCTTGTATGTTTATTTAAACACAGTAAGCTTGTGATAACATTCACAATGTATCTTAATGCTCTCTATCCTCTTATTCAAACCTTTTGATGCAATACCATTGTAGGAATCATTGTTCAGGCAAATGGCTGGAATTTAAAGGAGGGACAGCAAGAATTCACTAACACAGAATTGTGAATCCTTCTGGACCTCTTCTATAAACATTGACTAGTGAGATTCAGGGGTGGGAGGGTCCTTCTACGGTAGTCTCTGCTGCATTGGTGTGTATGTGTGCGTGTGTTGCCATGTGTGTGCCTAGTTGTGAAATGATGAGCTCCAAGGTGCATGTGTAGTGCCTTCTCTCTGTTTAGTCTGCACTGAGCCAAATCTACCAGTCTTCACTATTTATTTTTCGTGTCATGCCAGTGACCAGCCAGACATTTTGTCAAGGGACACGCCCTGCTCTTCATAGACTTGTGGCACTTCCCCTCTGTGGGTTATTCCACCCCGTACAAAATAATGTAAAAGTACCTGTGCTGTTACGCTTCAGTGTCTAAGCAGCACTCTTTGACCTGAAGCAACGCTATAATTTGTGTATGCCGTACGACTCTGCTCACAGGAGCTGCAAGGTTGTGTCTTATCTGCACTGTGATCCATTTCCTGTTCCTCAAGTCATAGTCCTGATTGGCTACAATTGACCCTCCAGTTTGTTCCTCTGAGTGTGATGCCAGAAATACCCTTGTGGCCCCTGACGGCCCCCTCCCGGCCCAACACTGGAAGGGCTCGCTGACCCGAGGCCCCCAGAACCATTGGTCTAGCTGGCGCACTGAGGTCACCGTATTCCGTAAAGGTGCACCTCTGAGCTCCATAAGGTGTCTGCAGTAACACCCTCCTGACGTTGTCATCCAGTCGCCAAGTACGGCGTGCCCTGGCTCTGTAGCACCGCTGCATACTCCAGACCTTTGCCAGAGCTTTGGTTCGTGGCAGTTTGTCCTGCTTCCTCGTCGTCTCGTTCACTTTTTTGCAGTTCCATGAAAGACGTACTGTACCATCGATCTGTACACTATACCCACGCCATTGCACTTTCAACATTCAAAACACCCTAAAGGTACTATGCACAAATTTCCTTAGATTCGTACATGTAATGCATGATCATGACGACCATATACCCAAGAACAGTTATTTTGTTTGGGATGGTTCTCAAAGTCTGTTAATCGGTTGGCTTTCTGCACACACAAAACGCTCTCTCTCACACTCAGAAAAGGTGTTGATACAGGTTGGATGTTCTGTGGTGTGACGTGTTCTCTGTGTGCAAGCAGGGTAGTGGTCCAGGCCAGGCCTCTCTCTTACTGTGTCTCTCTCTCAACATAGGAACCGCCGGGGTCCACCGGTGGCTGAGCTGGTCGATGGCTGGGCCGACTTCAGTGACAATTTAAGGTAACAAATTGACATCTTTCCTGAACTGTTAATGCGTAGCCTCGCAAAGCCAGACCATAGTCAGACCATGCTCATTAGGGCTGGAAAGTCTGTCGTCCCCAGTGTTTGTTCAGGGGCTTTGCCAGGCAACCTTAATTTGCAGACGATTGGATAAGCTTCGGCGAGTCAAAGTAAATGCCATAAACGACCGTTAACTCTACCATTTTTATTAAGGTTAAAACCTTGTTGTGGTCAAATAAATCAAATTCCAAAGCAGCATTTATGTATATTAATCAACAAAGATTATATCAAATACATTACTCCCTTGGGTTTACTTATTGGTCGACCGCATTTAGTTTGGAGGCAAGCTCCTCGTTTTGGTCTGGTTACAGACTAACGTCACGAGGGAAAACTTAGTAAGCCTGCGAGATCCAGGCAGGGCTCGCCACAGCTAGTTAACTGGTGTATAAATAATTAATTTTGTCATAAAAAAAAGGGGGGGGGGGGCAATCTCTTGGTAAAAGTACCCAAATTTCATCTTGCTGTATTTCCTATTAATGGAGCATCGAATGTATTTGAAAAAAGTATTTTGTTTCCTTTGTTAGCTAAACCGAAGACGCTATTCATGTGTTGTGAGAAGCCGTGGGAGACCACTGGACTCGAGTTGCAGGGCCGATCGGATGACCCACGGGTAAGCATGTCCGGTTTCGGGCCATGTAGAACAGAACATTAGTCAATTCCTGGCTAGTGTTCAGTACATGATGTTTAGTTAAGTCTGGGTTCCTTGGCTTGTTGTTCATTTGTGCCACTTTCCATCCGTTAGGGTTGAAGATGGATCTGCAGATGCAGGAAATACAAGAGAAGAGGGAAGGCAACTTCAATGGCACCTGGAAGTCCCAAATGCTTTGAATGCTTTCAAAATAAAAGTTTTTAAACTGGTCCCTTTTGGTTTAGTCTAACCTCTTTTGAAATGGACATTGTAGAAGCTATAGAAAATCATAACATTTGTTCATATAGTATATGCAGAAACACATTATTAAGCAGTCATTCTTCAAAGAAAAAATGTGATTATAATTTAAGCCTAAGTAAAACAATCCTGAGGCTATTTTTTTATTGTGGGAATTGGATAGTTCTAGATTTAAATCGACTGGTGTGGATGAATACCGGTAAGGAACAGGTGCCTGTTGCTAGCCCCGGATCATGTGAATCTAGGCCCTGCTGAAGAAGCCTCCAGGGCAAGAGTTTCCCCTGCCAAGTCACACCTAGGGTACTGGAGGCTGGCTGTCCACCCTGCTGGGGTGGTCCAGAGTGGATGACGCAAGACGTTCTCCAGCAGTGATGAAATGGCCCTGGTCGGGAAAGCTGTTGAGCCGGACCGAATGTTGGGTCTAAACTTGGCCTCTTTATAATTTGGCAGACAGAAATCAGATACTTGTCTTTAAGGTCTGGTTTATTTTGTACGGATTTGTACGTACAAAGACATGAAAACGGGCACGGTTTGGCGGTCAAGTATGGTTTGTGACCTGAAAGGCCAATCGCTGGCTAACGCCGACTCAGTGTTTGGTCTTGGTTTCCTAGAGGATGAGTCAATGCTCCCTCAGCCCCTGTCCATTCACCACCTGGCCTGCAACCCCCCCTTCCCCAAGGTCTGTAAGCTGACCTGCAAAACATCGAAAGGGGGACATAGGTGAAGTAATGTGGGTGATGTCCACCTGACCAGCCTCTGCCATGCATCATTAATGGCCTTCAATGATTAATCAAGTTGTTCGCACCCTGTCTTATACTCTCCCAAACACCCACAGTTGCCATTGACGCTCCATCTACTGCACAGGTAGGCTTCTGCTGCACCAACCCAACCAAGGGGATAGGAGCCCGTCTTGATAACTCAAAGTCCTTCAATTAAAGAAGAAAACACGACCATATGGCTCAGAAGTTGAGTCTTGGAGGTACTGCCGGACCTGCCGCGAATTAGGTGCCTAATCTGTAGGGTAGATGGACGACAGCCGGATAGAGTACGCAGTTGGTCCCCGCAATGAGCACGACCAACAGCCGAGCCTTCCCACCTGCCTCCGCGCTGGGGCTGGACACTGGTGGGCCCTGGCACAGGAGGGACCTGCAGAAGACCAGGTCCCGGACTTTCTCCTACCTTCTCTCCAGCTCCGTTCCCCCGACGTGCGGCCCGGGGGGGCGGCCAAGGAACCCTGTGCGTCTTCCCTCGCTCACCGCTGACCAGCGACCCCACAGGAAGACCCCTGTGGTCTCCCTGAGGTAAGGTGATATGCGATAACTGGGTCAAGGGATACTGGATACGATACGGGTTCTTTGTTGAATTTGCCATTGGCGTTCAATTCTTTTGGGCGCAAAATCGAATTTAGCAAGGTGAGACTTTGCGAGAAATCCAATGGGGACCACAATGGGAACAGATAACTTTAATTGTTACAATCAAATGTATTTTCATTGGATAAACAATTACAAAAGGCTTTAAACATGGTGATGAATAGAACAGAATATGACTATTTCCCCTGTTGCTCCACACATTTGAATGTCTCAAATCTCCAAGTTCGAGAAGGAATTTAGTAAACCCACAAAAGAACGAGGCGAGAGAAACGTACTTCATAAAAAAAAGTATACAAAAGTAGGCCTACTTTATATACGCTGTAAGACCTGAATTAATATCCCTATTACAATTTAACTTTCAACCCTGCAGCTTCAGTGAGCCTTCCCTCTTCTCTCCCGGGGAGAACGTCCACATCTCAGGAAAACACCACCGTCCCAACTCGTTCCCAAAGCTACCGCCGCCCTCCAACCCACCGCCTAACAAGTCATCCTCAATGACCCCCGGCAATACCTACAACCCTTCGAGGCATCGCCACTCCGATGCGACGCGTCTGCTCCCCCGGCACAACCCGAACGACCACAGGCCGATCTACACCCACTTCTCACAGCCGATCCGTCCCAGCCCCAAGACGCCACCTTCGAGGCCTCCCTCTGAGAGCGTCAACTCATCGGAGATCTGGTCTGAACTTCGACCGTCGGTGATGCGATACGGTCGGGGTTCGTCCAAACGAGAAGGTCTGTCTGTCGTCGGCAGACCCTGTCTTCCGGGCTGCTGCCGAACTCTGGCTTCAGTTGCTGCATCTCTTCCCCTGAAGCGCACGGAGCTCCATGTGTTTCTGCCCACCGGGGACCCGGCTCGGGAGGCGGGAGAGACCGATGCTGAGTCCGTGGATGAGGGCTTCATGGATGAGCTGGACTGTAAGATCAATTCTTTAAGACTTCAGCGGGTTCGACCCAAGTCTGTTCCCTACCACTGAGGTGTTGTTGTTCAGTGATTGATAGACTTTATAAAGCAGATACACAGAAATGGCCACTTTCGGACATAAACCTCAATAGGACTTTCATTATGGGTTAATTTCTGTCCTTATTTGGTTAGGTTATTTTTTATTTGATTTTGTACTCTGAAGCATGATATTTTGATGCATGATGCTTTATATAACATGGCTTAGTGGTAATTATTGTTTATCTATAATGCAAAATGAAATGGACTGTCCGTTGATTCAAGCAAATTAACACACAAAAATAACACACAAAACAAAAAGTCCCATGGTTCTGGTTCTTCTTTATTGGCATTGACCAGCAGAGGGCCCCAGAGACTGTCCACTCACCTGGCCGGGGGCCCGGGGGTTCAAGTTCAGGCAGTGGGGGCCTCTGCTGGTTGTTGAAATTCACAAGAAGATACAAGTTCATAACAAATTGTGGCGTGCAGCTTGCTGAAAAGAGAGTACATGTTGAACTGTTTTGTTATATTATAAATGTAGCGTAGAATGAAGCAGGCTATATGGTTTGTGTGTGTGTGTGTGTGTGTGTGTGTGTGTGTGTGTGTGTGTGTGTGTGTGTGTGTGTGTGTGTGTGCGTGCATTATGCCTTTGTCTACATAATTACTTTCATTCCAGCGTTTGCATGCTTCCTACACGGGGTCTCGGTGCTCGTGCAGCGACCAACTGCAACCCGTTTTTGATGAACGAGTCTGCCAAAAAGGATGACTCAATGCAAACATAAGAAGATAAAATTGTGTAATGTCGATTTATTTATTTTCCCCTCCCTAATCTGGTATTTGAGAGACGGTGATGCAAGCTTCCACCTTTGTCACAGTGGGCTACAACTAAATTTGGCACAGAGGTCAAAAAAAGTGCTACCAAAAATCCCAGTCACCAACTAAAATTGAGTTGGGCAGAAATCGCCCCAAGTTCGATGCTGTGACGTCGGGGGCTGTGATTGGCCCGGTCCAGGCTTCACGTGTCCTCCGCATCTCCCTTTAAAGTGCTTCGCTCGCATCCGAGGCTTGACTTGTGGGTTGGAAACAGTTATAGATCGTCTGCTTAGCATAACACAGAGGCTGCAAAGATGGTTGATCAGTTTGTTGGGACGTGGAAGATGGTCACCAGTGAAAACTTCGATGAATACATGAAGGCAATCGGTAAGATTAATGGTTTTATTTGTTTTATTTTTGAAATCTTTGCATGGATAAAATAACAGCATTTTCTGTGATGTATTTTGTTATTTTGAGCAAAGTCCGTTTTAAACTCGTAAAGAGTAATTTTGAAGGAGTGCCTATTGAGCTGCATTAATGTCTATGTGCGCTGTACCCGATCCAGGTGTTGGATTTGCAACCCGGCAGGTGGGAAACCGTACCAAGCCCAATCTGGTCGTGACCTCAGAAGACGGAACGGTTTGCCTGAAGTCGCAGAGTACATTCAAAACAACAGAAATCAAGTTTAAGCTCAACGAACCATTTGAGGAGACGACTGCAGATGACAGGAAAACAACGGTGGGTCAAGGGGAAAGAAAAAAAAAATCCCAAGTGTATTTTGACCCGAGCTGCTTTAATAAACCCTTTCTGTGCCTCTCGCAGACCGTGGTGACCATGGATAATGGCAAACTTGTGCAGAAACAGACCTGGGAAGGCAAGGACACATTCATCGAGAGGGAAATCGAGGATGGAAAGTTAGTAGCGGTGAGTGCTCTTTTTTTCCCCACACTTTGTTTTGTCACACTAAACATTCCATGTTGCTTAAGCATTTGCTTGCAGATGCATATTTCCTCTACCCTTATCTTTTTTCTTTCTTATTTTTAAATACCGCGAGCCATTCATGGTATGTTTTTTATCTGATCTAATTAAAGGGCTATTTAGAATAAACTCAAACCTTGCACAAATCTACCAAATAATTACATTTTTAATATAGGCCTAGGCGTCAATGTGTAAACTGACCTCTCAATCCTCAATCATAAACTCAAATACGAGTCACGCATCGGTGGTGAAATCGAGTGCGGTGACCGCCGTCCACTCCCTCGTCGTCTCCTACTGGGCCACTTCTCACTCCCGAGTCCCGACCTCCCTAACTCCCGACCTCCCTACCTCGCGACCTCCCGTCTTTGACCTCTTCACGGGCCTTCTCGTCCTCACAGAAATGCAAGATGGGCGACGTGGTGGCGGTGAGGACGTACGTGAAGGAGTAGGTTTGCCGGACGGCCCCGGCGCTGACGGGCTCAGTTCAATGAGCGCAGACGACCAGCGAAGGCGCGTCCTGCACTTCTTATCTTATTTCTCAACCGTGTTGCCAAAGCGAAACATTTATATGCCTCTTTTTTTCAACGATGATATTCATTCGATACCAAGCATTGTTGTGGTGAAATGAATGACAAATAAAATGTAACAAAAAAAATGCAGAAAGATATTGAATAAAATGTGTCCAAATTTAAATCTTGTCTTTTGGTCGTGGTTGTTGTGAATACGAGAGATTTCCCTTTTTGGTTGGTCGAAAAACAGAGATCAAATACATTCTTATTATATTCTTATCTTATCTTGTTTACTTGTGAGAAGTGAAACACTGGACATCATGGGGAAGGGGGGGGCGGGGGGTTGGGTGGGTATGAGGCAGCATTAATTCTCCATTCTAGGACCGTGGTCTTTACATTTAGACCCAGAACCGAGTGCATTCCGCGGGGCGTTAGAACCCCCATGGGGCATGAACCGGGGGGCTGGCAGGGGTCCTTCGGAGGAATGCATAGTCCTGGAAATCTGGGAACCATGCCCGGAGAGGGTGGGGGTGGGGTGGGTTAATGTATTCCCTGACCTTGGGTCAGGAGGTCAAACATTTTCCCAAATTTCTCATGTTCTGGCAGGCGTGTTAGGGAGGGAGTCCGGGGGTCCAGGGGGGGGGAGCGCAGCGCATTGTGTGACCTCTCCTCTTTTCCAGATGTCCACTCCCTTTGGCTGATGGTCAGTGGCAGGGGGGGGGGGGGCAGGGGGATTGTTGGAGTGGCGACGGGCCACTTTCCCATGGCAGGAAGGGGATGTGATGGCCGTGATTGCTCTTGATGGGTCCCACAGCTGAAGCAGGTGGGATTGGGGGGTCAGTGGCGCGAGCCGGAGTTCCGTGTCCTCGTCAGGACAATGGAAGTGGTGCTGGGGGGGGGGGGGGGGGGGTCCAGGTTGTGGAAAGGTGGATGACATCATCAGTCTGGATACAGCACAGGAGCACGACTGAGGGGGAGTCGTGTTCATGGCAAACAAGCACGTCAAACGGGAGAATTGAATGAAAACATGTTTTGTAGTAATAATAAATATAGACGTTATAATTGTGTGTGTGCGTGCATATAAGAATGCATGTCTTTTTCTAAAACTATTTGCTTACTGATTTACATTTACTGACACATGGCCTTGCTATACGTTTCAACAGTTAAGCAACTTCCTAAAAGCAGCCAAATAGCTGTGATAACCATACGCTTTTAATTATTCTCCATCCTACTGAAAACATATTGCTTCTGTCCAGACTGTGTTCCTGCTGCTGGGGTCTGTTCTAAAGAGACTCCACTAATGGGCTGTAAACACGCGATTCGTTTCTACCATTTCTTTCGTTTCTCGGCCAGCGATAACAGATGACGTCGGACTTCCATGTACGCGATCTGTTTTGGAGCCGCAGGCGCCTTCAGCTCATCTTTGTTTGGATAGGTGTGGAGTACCAGCGCCCATGGGTTAAGGACTGGAGCTCCACATTTCACTGGAAGAAATTGTGAACAATATGATCTAACAAGAACCAATTGCACATTTCAAATCGTCTAAAGTGGGATGCCTGGCTTTATTGAACAGTTCAGGTCATGTTAAGAAACGCTGCTGCTGAGATTTAGGCCGAATCTCGATTCTTCCCCTTGCCCCTTTTGCTTTGTCTTTGTCTTTGTCTTAACCAAGACAAAGACAAAGACAAAGCAAAAGGGGCAAGGGGAAGAATCGAGATTCGGCCCAAGTGAGCTCTCAAATCATCTTAAAAATAAGGGGTACATAGCACTCAATCTTATCCCTTAATCTTGATCAAATTGGGTATTGAGACACCACTAGCTCTCACATGAACGCGCAACTTCAAGGGTAAGGGGGAAGATAAGGGGTAAGGGGAAGTATTGAGATTGGGCCTTAGTCTTGAAACCCAGAGTGAATGTTTGAAGTGGCTTGAAATTATCTCTCGGAAGACCGAGATGGGGGGAGATCGGCCATCCTTTCTTCCATCTCCTAACATTTTCAGGCCAACAGGACTTCACCTGTTGGGCCTGTGAAGCTTTCTGACTGAGAATGAGTAAGGGCTGTACAATAAAACTGGACTTAAAGAAGACACATACAGCATAAGTATTTTTTTGGGAATGCTGCTTTTAATGGATGAATATAGATCAATTCTACAACAATGAACTCTGAACATTGGTTACAAAGCAACACATGTCAGCCCTGACAGTTGAGTAGGTCGCAGTTTAAATGGGGTCTTGAGTTGGTTTCGTAACTGCGTAGGAAGAAGTGTCTATCTGACCTCTCGGCCAGATACCAGAGCACTCTTGTCATGAGACGATGAAACACTATCCAGGCCAGATTATAAGTGCTGAGTTGGGCTCTTCAGTTCCTGTCCGTGCCTTTAAGGTTTCTCTGTGTTTCTGTGCTGTATTTTAGTCAGCAGGAAATGTGTACAAAGGAATGCTACGTTTGTGAAATTCATGAGAAAAAAAATCAAATTATGAATGACTAAAAGACAAACATACAAAACAATAACAGGTCCATTCGAAAATACAATCTCTCTCATGTTCTCTCCTCCTTTATGTGCGTATGTGTGCATGTGTGTTTGTGCACATGCGTGGTCTTGTGTGTTTGTGCGAGCTCTTTGTGTGTGTGTGTGTGTGTGTGTTTGTGTGTGTGTGTGTGTGTGTGCATATTTGCATGCTTGTGTGTGTGTGTGTGTGCACCATTTGGCTTGTGTGCGCCCGCGTGTGTGTGGCCGATACACTGGGCTATCTTGTTGACTTCTAAAGACTGTTATTTTAAGAGGGAATGAACTCACATCCTTTACACAACATCTGGAAAACTATGGTCCACTGTGGTGCTCCCGCCCTTCCTCTTCTTGTCCTGAACATGGAATCCCTCGAAGCGCAAATAAACACTGGGGCTTCGGTTTGAAGGCCGCACAAAGGCATCGTAAAGACACACACAAAATGATGCAAACACACACACCAACATATACACACACATTCAATGCACACATAGATATACACACTCGCGCGCACACACGTATACACACGCACCCATGCACACACATATGTGAGTAGATGCCCTTGCTTGAAACAATAAGAGTTATAACAATATGGATTTTTTTTATTATATTAACTAACCATTTCTTAAAATGGATACTGAAACTAGTTTGGCAGTTCAGCAATGGTCCGGTTGCTGTCCTATCATCTATCAGGGAAATGCCAGCTTACATAACTCGGCTTTCTATAGTAGGAAGTTCAGGCTATGCCAATTACTTGTTGTCAAATCAAATCAAGTCCATTTTATGTGTATAGCCCTTAATCAAAGTTTCAGTCTCAAAGGGCTTTACAGGCCTTATGTATGACCCCCTTTAATGCAAGGAAAAACTCCCTTAATTAACAAGGAAGGACCCTTGATAAGGAATGCAGAGAGGGGGGTTCCTCCTTCCTGGGATGACTGGGATTAAAAATGGGCGCAATAGTTGACATGCATAGTATTTCAAGCAAACATTTTAAGATTAGTATATTCGATAAAATTGGAAAAAGAGCATTTTCCAATGTGATACGATGAAAGCTCATTATGGTAAGATGGGCCTGGCTGGACAAGGTAACATGTATGGTATGTATGGTCGCTTATCTCATAGTTGTTATCAGCAGGAACCCATTAGCTAGTATACTGTCTAGCAGGTGGATTGAGCCGTAATGGGAGCTAATGGACGCTCCTAGGAGCCAAATGAAAGCGTAAAGAGGTTTTATGTTTGGATTAGAATTCTTCGGCCTGGTCAGCGCCCCTGATTCCCGGGCTCAGGTGCTAAGAGAACGCTCTGTTTCCTGCTGATTGCTCTTTAACGTTTGGATCTGAGAGGCCAGCTCCTGAATACAGGAGGGGCCGCATGAAGACAACAGGAAATCATGAGAACGCAATATATCCAAGGGCCTTAATTTAGCTATGTACTTTATTACGTTCTTGAAATTTTATATTTATCGAGGTAAAATAATAAAAACACATTCATGGTTCAAAATTTAAACTCGACCAACAGAGATGCACTGCTCTCAGACCTACGCAGAATGAAGTGGTATCTCCAACCAGGGAACAACCGGCCCTACTTTACCTCTGTCCGGCCCCAGGTCGGGGGCAAGGGGGCGGGGCCAGCCTGGCTGTGTCTACCCCCGGTCCCTGGAAGCCCGGTTCCTGTAACAACCTCCCGGTGTTTTTGAAACGTGGTTGAAAACAGTTATGTCTCAACCACATCAGCCCCGCCCCCACCTCCCGCGATCCGTTGTCAAGTGTTACGCAGCGCAGCTCAGGCGGAGCCCTCGCCGTCAGTACAGGGGCCCCCCTTCAGAACAGCAGGTGAGCTGGGTTGCTATGCGACGGGCTCCCCCACCCCCTGACCGCCGTAATGCACTGGAGCGCTGAAGAGTGAACAGTCTGACCGCCGCAACAACAGCTCCCCTGAGTGTTGTGCCAGACGAGCGAGGTTCCTCCCTCTTCCCACAGCAGACCGCGTGTGTCTGACTCTGGTGATCCCGGGAGAAGGGACGGGCGATACTGAATCCACTGCAGCCGTTTTGCAATGAGAAAACAGCTGGATCTGGATGTGCAAAGAATCCGTGTGAAAAATGAAACATCAGGATCAGAACATTCTTGTGCGATCCGAAAACGATGCTTATGTTGTTATGGGTACGGCAGAATAATGTGTGGTTCTCCCGTTTCCATCTCTCTGTTGCGCGTCATGTCGGATCTCGGTTGTGTTTGTTACTCTTTGCCACTCATCCACCCATCCTCGTTTTACTCAGGGTTTGATAATGCGCGTTAAAAAGTGTGTCAATGAAACATAAAATACTAGAATGTAATGTAGGCTAATTATCATTGAGGAATTCTCTCAAGAAACACCTTCAAACGACAACTGTCTTCAATGAGTGCACTGACTGGCCTGGTACAACCTTACACTATAATCCCTTTGGTGTGCTGGACTGCATTAACATTAATCATCATAACACGCTCACAGTCAAATCAACTTGGGCTTTGAATACAGTGAACAGCAAAGCCTTTTTCCTTTTTTC